>NW_025957083.1:0-33480 GCF_023159225.1 Perognathus longimembris pacificus
TTTCTTAATCTCAGTGGAGATATTTACTGATAAACAGCTACGTATGCAGCATGTTCATGTCGTTCCTAAATGAGCTTTTATCTCTCTCCCCTCACCACAAATCAGATTCTTCTGAGGAGTTCCCAGTACATTATCCTTTCCCCTGTGTAATTACCTTAACAAGCTCCAGCTGTTTTTATTCTCAGAAGGTTTACTCCCTGATATACAGCTGCCTACCCCCTTCGTAAGTGCAGGTCCTAAATGAGCTTTTTTCTCTGTTCCCTCACCACAATCCAGATTCTTTTGGGGAGTTACCAGTACAGTAACCATACCAGGAAGTACTTAATTTATTAAGCTACTGCTTTTCTTAATCTCAGTGGAGATATTTACTGATAAACAGCTACCTACGCAGCATGTCATGTCGTTCCTAAATGAGCTTTTATCTCTCTCCCCTCACCACAAATCAGATTCTTCTGAGGAGTTCCCAGTACAATATCCTTTCCCCTGTGTAATTACCTTAAAAGCTCCAGCTTTTTTATTCTCAGAAGGTTTACTCCCTGATATACAGCTGCCTACCCCCTTCAGTCGTCCTAAATGAGCTTTTTTCTCTTCCCTCACCACAATCCAGATTCTTTTGGGGAGTTACCAGTACAGTAACCATACCAGGAAGTACTTAATTTATTAAGCTACTGCTTTTCTTAATCTCAGATATTTACTGATAAACAGCTACCTACGCAGCATGTTCATGTCGTTCCTAAATGAGCTTTTTTCTCTGTTCCCTCACCACAATCCAGATTCTTTGGGAGTTACCAGTACAGTATCCATCCCCAGGAAGTACTTATTTACAAGCTACTGCTTTTCTTAATCTCAGTGGAGATATTTACTGATAAACAGCTACCTACCCCAGCATGTTCATGTCGTTCCTAAATGAGCTTTTATCTCTGTTCCCTCACCACAATCAGATTCTTTGAGGAGTTACCAGTACATTATCCTTTACCAGGAAGTACTTATTTATTAAGCTACAGCTGTTTTTATCTCATTGGAGATATTTACTGATAAACAGCTACCTACGCAGCATGTTCATGTCGTCCTAAATGAGCTTTTTCTCTGTTCCCCTCACCACAATCCAGATTCTTTTGGGAGTTACCAGTACAGTAACCATACCAGGAAGTACTTAACAAGCTACTGTTTTTAATCTCAGTGGAGATATTTCCCTGATAAACATGCCTACCCTTCGTAAGTGCATGTCGTTCCTAAATGAGCTTTTATCTCTCTCCCCTCACCACAATCAGATTCTTCTGAGGAGTTCCCAGTACATTATCCTTTACCTGTGTAATTACCTTAACAAGCTCCAGCTGCTTTTTATTCTCAGAAGGTTTACTCCCTGATATACAGCTGCCTACCCTTCGTAAGTCGTCCTAAATGAGCTTTTTCTCTTCCCTCACCACAATCAGATTCTTTGGGGAGTTCCCAGTACATTATCCATACCAGGAAGTACTTAATTTATTAAGCTACTGTTTTTAATCTCAGAATTTACTCCCTGATAAACTGCTACCCCCTTGTAAGTGCAGGTTCCTAAATGAGCTTTTTCTCTGTTCCCTCACCACAATCCAGATTCTTTTGGGAGTTACCAGTACAGTATCCATCCCAGGAAGTACTTAATTTATTAAGCTACTGCTTTTCTTAATCTCAGTGGAGATATTTACTGATAAACAGCTACCTACGCAGCATGTTCATGTCGTTCCTAAATGAGCTTTTTCTCTCCCTCACCACAATCCAGATTCTTTGGGAGTTACCAGTACAGTATCCATACCAGGAAGTACCTTAATTTATTAAGCTACTGTTTTTAATCTCAGATATTTACTGATAAACAGCTGCCTACCCCCTTCGTAAGTGCAGGTTCCTAAATGAGCTTTTTTCTCTGTTCCCTCACCACAATCCAGATTCTTCTGAGGAGTTACCAGTACAGTATCCATCCCCTGGAAGTACCTTAATTAAGCTACTGCTTTTCTTAATCTCAGTGGAGATATTTACTGATAAACAGCTACCTACGCAGCATGTTCATGTCGTTCCTAAATGAGCTTTTATCTCTCTCCCTCACCACAAATCAGATTCTTTTGAGGAGTTCCCAGTACATTATCCTTTCCCCTGTGTAATTACCTTAATTAAGCTCCAGCTGTTTTTATCTCAGAAGGTTTACTCCCTGATATACAGCTGCCTACCCTTGTCATGCAGGTCCTAAATGAGCTTTTTCTCTCTGTTCCCTCACCACAATCCAGATTCTTTTGGGAGTTACCAGTACAGTATCCATACCAGGAAGTACTTAATTTATTAAGCTACTGCTTTTTTAATCTCAGTGGAGATATTTACTGATAAATAGCTACCTATGCAGCATGTTCATGTCGTTCCTAAATGAGCTTTTTTCTCTTTCCCTCACCACAATCCAGATTCTTTTGGGGAGTTACCAGTACAGTATCCATACCAGGAAGTACTTATTTATTAAGCTACTGCTTTTCTTAATCTCAGTGGAGATATTTACTGATAAACAGCTACCTACGCAGCATGTTCATGTCGTTCCTAAATGAGCTTTTATCTCTCTCCCTCACCACAAATCAGATTCTTCTGAGGAGTTCCCAGTACATTATCCTTTCCCCTGTGTAATTACCTTAACAAGCTCCAGCTGTTTTTATTCTCAGAAGGTTTACTCCCTGATATACAGCTGCCTACCCCCTTCGTAAGTGCAGGTCCTAAATGAGCTTTTTCTCTGTTCCCTCACCACAATCCAGATTCTTTTGGGAGTTACCAGTACAGTATCCATCCCAGGAAGTACTTCAATTTATTAAGCTACTGCGTTTCCTTAATCTCAGTGGAGATATTTACTGATAAACAGCTACCTACCAGCATGTTCATGTGGTTCCTAAATGAGCTTTTTTCTCTGTTCCCTCACCACAATCCAGATTCTTTTGGGGAGTTACCAGTACAGTATCCATACCAGGAAGTACTTAATTTATTAAGCTACTGCTTTTCTTAATCTCAGTGGAGATATTTACTGATAAACAGCTACGTATGCAGCATGTTCATGTCGTTCCTAAATGAGCTTTTATCTCTCTCCCCTCACCACAAATCAGATTCTTCTGAGGAGTTCCCAGTACATTATCCTTTCCCCTGTGTAATTACCTTAACAAGTTCCAGCTGTTTTTATTCTCAGAAGCGATACTCCCTGATATACAGCTGCCTAACCCCTTCGTAATTGCAGGTCCTAAATGAGCTTTTTTCTCTGTTCCCTCACCACAATCCAGATTCTTTTGGGGAGTTACCAGTACAGTAACCATACCAGGAAGTACTTAATTTATTAAGCTACTGCTTTTCCTAATCTCAGTGGAGATATTTACTGATAAACAGCTACCTACGCAGCATGTTCATGTCGTTCCTTAATGAGCTTTTATCTCTCTCCCCTCATCACTAATCAGATTCTTCTGAGGAGTTCCCAGTACATTATCCTTTCCCCTGTGTAATTACCTTAACAAGCTCCAGCTGTTTTTATTCTCAGAAGGTTTACTCCCTGATATACAACTGCCTACCCCCTTCGTAAGTGCAGGTCCTAAATGAGCTTTTTTCTCTGTTCCCTCACCACAATCCAGATTCTTTTGGGGAGTTACAGTACAGTAACCATACCAGGAAGTACTTAATTTATTAAGCTACTGCTTTTCTTAATCTCAGTGGAGATATTTGCTTATAAACAGCTACCTACGCAGCATGTTCATGTCGTTCCTAAATGAGCTTTTATCTCTCTCCAGTCACCAAAAATCAGATTCTTCTGAGGAGTTCCCAGTACATTATCCTTTCCCCTGTGTAATTACCTTAACAAGCTCCAGCTGTTTTTATTCTCAGAAGGTTTACTCCCTGATATACAGCTGCCTACCCCCTTCGTAAGTGCAGGTCCTAAATGAGCTTTTTTCTCTGTTCCCTCACCACAATCCAGATTCTTTTGGGGAGTTACCAGTACAGTAACCATACCAGGAAGTACTTAATTTATTAAGCTACTGCTTTTCTTAATCTCAGTGGAGATATTTACTGATAAACAGCTACCTACGCAGCATGTTCATGTCGTTCCTAAATGAGCTTTTATCTCTCTCCCCTCACCACAAATCAGATTCTTCTGAGGAGTTCCCAGTACATTATCCTTTCCCCTGTGTAATTACCTTAACAAGCTCCAGCTGTTTTTATTCTCAGAAGGTTTACTCCCTGATATACAGCTGCCTACCCCCTTCGTAAGTGCAGGTCCTAAATGAGCTTTTTTCTCTGTTCCCTCACCACAATCCAGATTCTTTTGGGGAGTTACCAGTACAGTAACCATACCAGGAAGTACTTAATTTATTAAGCTACTGCTTTTCTTAATCTCAGTGGAGATATTTACTGATAAACAGCTACCTACGCAGCATGTTCATGTCGTTCCTAAATGAGCTTTTATCTCTCTCCCCTCACCACAAATCAGATTCTTCTGAGGAGTTCCCAGTACATTATCCTTTCCCCTGTGTAATTACCTTAACAAGCTCCAGCTGTTTTTATTCTCAGAAGGTTTACTCCCTGATATACAGCTGCCTACCCCCTTCGTAAGTGCAGGTCCTAAATGAGCTTTTTTCTCTGTTCCCTCACCACAATCCAGATTCTTTTGGGGAGTTACCAGTACAGTAACCATACCAGGAAGTACTTAATTTATTAAGCTACTGCTTTTCTTAATCTCAGTGGAGATATTTACTGATAAACAGCTACCTACGCAGCATGTTCATGTCGTTCCTAAATGAGCTTTTATCTCTCTCCCCTCACCACAAATCAGATTCTTCTGAGGAGTTCCCAGTACATTATCCTTTCCCCTGTGTAATTACCTTAACAAGCTCCAGCTGTTTTTATTCTCAGAAGGTTTACTCCCTGATATACAGCTGCTACCCCCTTCGTAAGTGCGTCCTAAATGAGCTTTTTTCTCTGTTCCCTCACCACAATCCAGATTCTTTTGGGGAGTTACCAGTACAGTAACCATACCAGGAAGTACTTAATTATTAAGCTACTGCTTTTCTTAATCTCAGTGGAGATATTTACTGATAAACAGCTACCTACGCAGCATGTTCATGTCGTTCCTAAATGAGCTTTTTTCTCTGTTCCCTCACCACAATCCAGATTCTTTTGGGAGTTACCAGTACAGTATCCATCCCAGGAAGTACTTAATTTATTAAGCTACTGCTTTTCTTAATCTCAGTGGAGATATTTACTGATAAACAGCTAGCCTACCCAGCATGTCATGTCGTTCCTAAATGAGCTTTTATCTCTGTTCCCTCACCACAATCCAGATTCTTTTGGGGAGTTACCAGTACAGTATCCATACCAGGAAGTACTTAATTTATTAAGCTACTGCTTTTCTTAATCTCAGTGGAGATATTTACTGATAACAGCTGCCTACCCTTCAGTGCAGGTTCCTAAATGAGCTTTTATCTCTCTCCCCTCACCACAAATCAGATTCTTCTGAGGAGTTCCCAGTACATTATCCTTTCCCCTGTGTAATTACCTTAACAAGCTACTGCTTTTTATTCTCAGTGGAGATATTTACTGATATACAGCTACCTACCCTTCATGTGCAGGTCCTAAATGAGCTTTTTTCTCTGTTCCCTCACCACAATCCAGATTCTTTTGGGGAGTTACCAGTACAGTACCATACCAGGAAGTACTTAATTTATTAAGCTACTGCTTTTCTTAATCTCAGTGGAGATATTTACTGATAAACAGCTACCTACGCAGCATGTTCATGTCGTTCCTAAATGAGCTTTTATCTCTCTCCCCTCACCACAAATCAGATTCTTCTGAGGAGTTCCCAGTACATTATCCTTTCCCCTGTGTAATTACCTTAACAAGCTCCAGCTGTTTTTATTCTCAGAAGGTTTACTCCCTGATATACAGCTGCCTACCCCCTTCGTAAGTGCAGGTCCTAAATGAGCTTTTTTCTCTGTTCCCTCACCACAATCCAGATTCTTTTGGGGAGTTACCAGTACAGTAACCATACCAGGAAGTACTTAATTTATTAAGCTACTGCTTTTCTTAATCTCAGTGGAGATATTTACTGATAAACAGCTACCTACGCAGCATGTTCATGTCGTTCCTAAATGAGCTTTTATCTCTCTCCCTCACCACAAATCAGATTCTTCTGAGGAGTTCCCAGTACATTATCCTTTCCCCTGTGTAATTACCTTAACAAGCTCCAGCTGTTTTTATTCTCAGAAGGTTTACTCCCTGATATACAGCTGCCTACCCCCTTCGTAAGTGCAGGTCCTAAATGAGCTTTTTTCTCTGTTCCCTCACCACAATCCAGATTCTTTTGGGGAGTTACCAGTACAGTAACCATACCAGGAAGTACTTAATTTATTAAGCTACTGCTTTTCTTAATCTCAGTGGAGATATTTACTGATAAACAGCTACCTACGCAGCATGTTCATGTCGTTCCTAAATGAGCTTTTATCTCTCTCCCCTCACCACAAATCAGATTCTTCTGAGGAGTTCCCAGTACATTATCCTTTCCCCTGTGTAATTACCTTAACAAGCTCCAGCTGTTTTTATTCTCAGAAGGTTTACTCCCTGATATACAGCTGCCTACCCCCTTCGTAAGTGCAGGTCCTAAATGAGCTTTTTTCTCTTTCCCTCACCACAATCCAGATTCTTTGGGAGTTACCAGTACAGTAACCATACCAGGAAGTACTTAATTTATTAAGCTACTGTTTTTAATCTCAGTGGAGATATTTACTGATAAACAGCTACCTACGCAGCATGTTCATGTCGTTCCTAAATGAGCTTTTTCTCTGTTCCCTCACCACAATCCAGATTCTTTTGGGAGTTACCAGTACAGTATCCTTTCCCCAGTGTAAGTACCTTAATTAAGCTAGCTGTTTTTATTCTCAGAGATATTTACTGATAAACAGCTGCCTACCCATGTTCATGCAGGTTCCTAAATGAGTTTTTTCTCTTCCCTCACCAAATCAGATTCTTTGGGAGTTCCCAGTACATTATCCATACCAGGAAGTACTTAATTTATTAAGCTACTGCTGTTTTTAATCTCAGAGATATTTACTGATAAACAGCTACCTACCAGCATGTTCATGTCGTTCCTAAATGAGCTTTTTCTCTGTTCCCTCACCACAATCAGATTCTTTTGGGAGTTACCAGTACAGTATCCATCCCCAGGAAGTACTTAAATTAAGCTACTGCTTTTTAATCTCAGAAGGTTTACTCCCTGATAAACAGCTGCCTACCCATGTAAGTGTCGTTCCTAAATGAGCTTTTTCTCTTCCCTCACCACAATCCAGATTCTTCTGAGGAGTTCCCAGTACAGTAATCCTTTCCCCTGTGTAATTACCTTAACAAGCTACAGCTGTTTTTATTCTCAAGATATTTACTGATAACAGCTACCTACGCAGCATGTTCATGTCGTTCCTAAATGAGCTTTTTTCTCTTCCCTCACCACAATCCAGATTCTTTTGGGGAGTTACCAGTACAGTATCCATACCAGGAAGTACTTAATTTATTAAGCTACTGCTTTTCTTAATCTCAGATATTTACTGATAAACAGCTGCTACAGCATGTAATGCATGTCGTTCCTAAATGAGCTTTTTCTCTTCCCTCACCACAATCAGATTCTTCTGAGGAGTTCCCAGTACATTATCCTTTCCCCTGTGTAATTACCTTAACAAGCTCCAGCTGTTTTTATTCTCAGTGGAGATATTTACTGATATACAGCTGCCTACCTACGCAGTGCAGGTCCTAAATGAGCTTTTTCTCTGTTCCCTCACCACAATCCAGATTCTTCTGGGGAGTTACCAGTACAGTATCCATCCCCAGGTAATTACTTAATTAAGCTACTGTTTTTAATCTCAGTGGAGATATTTACTGATAACAGCTACCTACGCAGCATGTTCATGCAGGTTCCTAAATGAGCTTTTTTCTCTGTTCCCTCACCACAATCCAGATTCTTTTGGGAGTTACCAGTACAGTAATCCATACCAGGAAGTACTTAATTTATTAAGCTACTGCTTTTCTTAATCTCAGTGGAGATATTTACTGATAAACAGCTACTACGCAGCATGTTCATGTCGTTCCTAAATGAGCTTTTATCTCTCTCCCCTCACCACAAATCAGATTCTTCTGAGGAGTTCCCAGTACATTATCCTTTACCTGTGTAATTACCTTAACAAGCTCCAGCTGTTTTTATTCTCAGAAGGTTTACTCCCTGATATACACTGCCTACCCCCTTCGTAAGTGCAGGTCCTAAATGAGCTTTTTTCTCTGTTCCCTCACCACAATCCAGATTCTTTTGGGAGTTACCAGTACAGTACCATACCAGGAAGTACTTAATTTATTAAGCTACTGCTTTTCTTAATCTCAGTGGAGATATTTACTGATAAACAGCTACCTACGCAGCATGTTCATGTCGTTCCTAAATGAGCTTTTATCTCTCTCCCTCACCACAAATCAGATTCTTCTGAGGAGTTCCCAGTACATTATCCTTTCCCCTGTGTAATTACCTTAAAGCTCCAGCTGTTTTTATTCTCAGAGATATTTACTGATAACAGCCTACCCCTTCGTAAGTGCAGGTCCTAAATGAGCTTTTTTCTCTGTTCCCTCACCACAATCCAGATTCTTTTGGGGAGTTACCAGTACAGTAACCATACCAGGAAGTACTTAATTTATTAAGCTACTGTTTCTTAATCTCAGTGGAGATATTTACTGATAAACAGCTACCTACGCAGCATGTTCATGTCGTTCCTAAATGAGCTTTTTTCTCTGTTCCCTCACCACAATCCAGATTCTTTGGGGAGTTCCCAGTACAGTATCCATACCAGGAAGTACTTAATTTATTAAGCTACTGCTTTTCTTAATCTCAGTGGAGATATTTACTGATAAACAGCTACCTACGCAGCATGTTCATGTCGTTCCTAAATGAGCTTTTTCTCTGTTCCCTCACCACAATCCAGATTCTTTTGGGGAGTTCCCAGTACATTATCCATCCCCAGGAATTACTTAATTTATTAAGCTACTGCTTTTCTTATTCTCAGATATTTACTGATAAACAGCTACCCCCTTCGTAAGCATGTTCAGGTTCCTAAATGAGCTTTTTCTCTGTTCCCTCACCACAATCCAGATTCTTTTGGGAGTTACCAGTACAGTATCCTTTCCCCAGGAAGTACTTAATTTATTAAGCTACTGCTTTTTTATCTCAGTGGAGATATTTACTGATAAACAGCTACCTACGCAGCATGTTCATGTCGTCCTAAATGAGCTTTTTATCTCTTCCCCTCACCACAAATCAGATTCTTCTGAGGAGTTCCCAGTACATTATCCTTTCCCCTGTGTAAGTACCTTAACAAGCTCCAGCTGTTTTTATTCTCAGTGGAGATATTTACTGATAACAGCTGCCTACCCCCTTCGTGTGCAGGTCCTAAATGAGCTTTTTTCTCTGTTCCCTCACCACAATCCAGATTCTTTTGGGAGTTACCAGTACAGTAATCCATACCAGGAAGTACTTAATTATTAAGCTACTGCTTTTCTTAATCTCAGTGGAGATATTTACTGATAAACAGCTACCTACGCAGCATGTTCATGTCGTTCCTAAATGAGCTTTTATCTCTCTCCCCTCACCACAAATCAGATTCTTCTGAGGAGTTCCCAGTACATTATCCTTTCCCCTGTGTAATTACCTTAACAAGCTCCAGCTGTTTTTATTCTCAGAAGGATACTCCCTGATATACAGCTGCCTACCCCCTTCGTAAGTGCAGGTCCTAAATGAGCTTTTTTCTCTGTTCCCTCACCACAATCCAGATTCTTTTGGGGAGTTACCAGTACAGTAACCATACCAGGAAGTACTTAATTTATTAAGCTACTGCTTTTTTAATCTCAGTGGAGATATTTACTGATAAACAGCTACCTACGCAGCATGTTCATGTCGTTCCTAAATGAGCTTTTTTCTCTGTTCCCTCACCACAATCCAGATTCTTTTGGGGAGTTACCAGTACAGTATCCATCCCCAGGAAGTACCTTAATTAAGCTACTGTTTCTTAATCTCAGTGGAGATATTTACTCCCTGATAAACAGCTGCCTACGCAGCATGTTCATGCAGGTCCTAAATGAGCTTTTTCTCTGTTCCCTCACCACAATCCAGATTCTTCTGGGAGTTACCAGTACAGTATCCATACCAGGAAGTAATTAATTTATTAAGCTACTGCTTTTTATTCTCAGATATTTACTGATAACAGCTGCCTACCCAGCATGTTCATGTGCAGGTTCCTAAATGAGCTTTTTTCTCTGTTCCCTCACCACAAATCCAGATTCTTTGGGAGTTACCAGTACAGTATCCTTTACCAGGAAGTACTTAATTATTAAGCTACTGTTTCTTAATCTCAGTGGAGATATTTACTGATAACAGCTGCCTACCCAGCATCGTTCATGTCGTTCCTAAATGAGCTTTTTCTCTGTTCCCTCACCACAATCCAGATTCTTTTGGGGAGTTACCAGTACAGTATCCATACCAGGAAGTACTTAATTTATTAAGCTACTGCTTTTCTTAATCTCAGTGGAGATATTTACTGATAAACAGCTACGTACGCAGCATGTTCATGTCGTTCCTAAATGAGCTTTTATCTCTCTCCCCTCACCACAAATCAGATTCTTCTGAGGAGTTCCCAGTACATTATCCTTTCCCCTGTGTAATTACCTTAACAAGCTCCAGCTGTTTTTATTCTCAGAAGGTTTACTCCCTGATATACAGCTGCCTACCCCTTCGTAAGTGCAGGTCCTAAATGAGCTTTTTTCTCTGTTCCCTCACAATCCAGATTCTTTTGGGGAGTTACCAGTACAGTAACCATACCAGGAAGTACTTAATTTATTAAGCTACTGCTTTTCTTAATCTCAGTGGAGATATTTACTGATAAACAGCTACCTATGCAGCATGTTCATGTCGTTCCTAAATGAGCTTTTATCTCTCTCCCCTCACCACAATCAGATTCTTCTGAGGAGTTCCAGTACATTATCCTTTCCCTGTGTAATTACCTTAACAAGCTCCAGCTGTTTTTATTCTCAGAAGGTTTACTCCCTGATAAACAGCCTACCCCCTTCGTAAGTGCAGGTCCTAAATGAGCTTTTTTCTCTGTTCCCTCACCACAATCCAGATTCTTTTGGGGAGTTACCAGTACAGTAACCATACCAGGTAATTACTTAATTAAGCTACTGCTTTTCTTAATCTCAGTGGAGATATTTACTGATAAACAGCTACCTACGCAGCATGTTCATGTCGTTCCTAAATGAGCTTTTTTCTCTGTTCCCTCACCACAAAATCAGATTCTTTTGGGAGTTACCAGTACATTATCCTTTCCCCAGGAAGTGTGTAATTATTAAGCTACTGCTTTTCTTAATCTCAGATATTTACTGATAAACAGCTACGTACGCAGCATGTTCATGTCGTTCCTAAATGAGCTTTTTTCTCTCTTCCCTCACCACAATCCAGATTCTTCTGGGGAGTTACCAGTACAGTATCCATACCAGGAAGTACTTAATTTATTAAGCTAGCTGCTTTTCTTAATCTCAGAATTTACTGATAAACAGCTACCTACCCATGTTCAGTGTCAGGTCCTAAATGAGCTTTTTCTCTGTTCCCTCACCACAATCCAGATTCTTCTGGGAGTTACCAGTACAGTATCCTTTACCAGGAATTACCTTATTTATTAAGCTACTGCTTTTTTAATCTCAGTGGAGATATTTACTGATAAACAGCTACGTAAGCATGTTCATGTCGTTCCTAAATGAGCTTTTTCTCTGTTCCCTCACCACAATCCAGATTCTTCTGAGGAGTTACCAGTACAGTATCCATACCAGGAAGTACTTAATTTATTAAGCTACTGCTTTTCTTAATCTCAGTGGAGATATTTACTGATAAACAGCTGCCTACCCATGTTCAGTGCAGTTCCTAAATGAGCTTTTATCTCTCTCCCCTCACACAATCAGATTCTTCTGGGAGTTACCAGTACATTATCCTTTACCTGTGTAAGTACCTTAACAAGCTCCAGCTGTTTTTATTCTCAGAAGGTTTACTCCCTGATAAACAGCTGCCTACCCCCTTCGTAAGTGCAGGTCCTAAATGAGCTTTTTTCTCTCCCCTCACCACAATCCAGATTCTTCTGGGGAGTTCCCAGTACAGTAACCATACCAGGAAGTACTTAATTTATTAAGCTACTGTTTTTAATCTCAGTGGAGATATTTACTCCCTGATATACAGCTGCCTACCCCCTTGTAAGTGCAGGTTCCTAAATGAGCTTTTTTCTCTGTTCCCTCACCACAATCCAGATTCTTTTGGGAGTTACCAGTACAGTATCCATACCAGGAAGTACTTAATTTATTAAGCTACTGCTTTTCTTAATCTCAGTGGAGATATTTACTGATAAACAGCTACCTACGCAGCATGTTCATGTCGTTCCTAAATGAGCTTTTACTCTCTCCCCTCACCACAAATCAGATTCTTCTGAGGAGTTCCAGTACATTATCCTTTCCCCTGTGTAATTACCTTAACAAGCTCCAGCTGTTTTTATTCTCAGAAGGTTTACTCCCTGATATACAGCTGCCTACCCCCTTCGTAAGTGCAGGTCCTAAATGAGCTTTTTTCTCTGTTCCCTCACCACAATCCAGATTCTTTTGGGGAGTTACCAGTACAGTAACATACCAGGAAGTACTTAATTTATTAAGCTACTGCTTTCTTAATTCAGTGGAGATATTTACTGATAAACAGCTACCTACGCAGCATGTTCATGTCGTGCTTAAATGAGCTTTTATCTCTGTTCCCTCACCACAATCAGATTTTTCTGGGGAGTTCCCAGTACATATCCTTTCCCCTGTGTAATTACCTTAACAAGCTCCAGCTGTTTTTATTCTCAGAAGGTTTACTCCCTGATATACAGCTGCCTACCCCCTTCGTAAGTGCAGGTCCTAAATGAGCTTTTTTCTCTGTTCCCTCACCACAATCCAGATTCTTTGGGAGTTACCAGTACAGTAACCATACCAGGAAGTACTTAATTTATTAAGCTACTGCTTTTCTTAATCTCAGTGGAGATATTTACTGATAAACCTGCTACCTTCGCAGCATGTTCATGTCGTCCTAAATGAGCTTTTTTCTCTGTTCCCTCACCACAATCCAGATTCTTTTGGGGAGTTACCAGTACAGTATCCATACCAGGAAGTACTTAATTTATTAAGCTACTGCTTTTCTTAATCTCAGTGGAGATATTTACTGATAAACAGCTACCGTACGCAGCATGTTCATGTCGTTCCTAAATGAGCTTTTATCTCTCTCCCCTCACCACAAATCAGATTCTTCTGAGGAGTTCCCAGTACATTATCCTTTCCCCTGTGTAATTACCTTAACAAGCTCCAGCTGTTTTTATTCTCAGAAGGATATTCTCTGATATACAGCTGCTACCCCCTTCGTAAGTGCAGGTCCTAAATGAGCTTTTTTCTCTGTTCCCTCACCACAATCCAGATTCTTTTGGGGAGTTACCAGTACAGTAACCATACCAGGAAGTACTTAATTTATTAAGCTACTGCTTTTCTTAATCTCACTGGAGATATTTACTGATAAACAGCTACCTACGCAGCATGTTCATGTCGTTCCTAAATGAGCTTTTTCTCTGTTCCCTCACCACAATCAGATTCTTTGGGAGTTACCAGTACAGTATCCATCCCCAGGAAGTACCTTAATTAAGCTACTGTTTTTATTCTCAGTGGAGATATTTACTGATAAACAGCTGCCTACCCTTCGTAATGTCGTTCCTAAATGAGCTTTTATCTCTCTCCCCTCACCACAAATCAGATTCTTCTGAGGAGTTCCCAGTACATTATCCTTTCCCCTGTGTAATTACCTTAACAAGCTCCAGCTGTTTTTATTCTCAGAGATATTTACTGATATACAGCTGCCTACCCCCTTCATAAGTGCAGGTCCTAAATGAGCTTTTATCTCTGTTCCCTCACCACAATCCAGATTCTTTGGGGAGTTACCAGTACAGTAACCATACCAGGAATTACCTTAATTTATTAAGCTACTGTTTTTATTCTCAGTGGAGATATTTACTGATAAACAGCTACCTACGCAGCATGTTCATGTCGTTCCTAAATGAGCTTTTTTCTCTGTTCCCTCACCACAATCCAGATTCTTTTGGGAGTTACCAGTACAGTACCATACCAGGAAGTACTTAATTTATTAAGCTACTGCTTTTCTAATCTCAGTGGAGATATTTACTGATAAACAGCTACCTACGCAGCATGTTCATGTCGTTCCTAAATGAGCTTTTATCTCTCTCCCCTCACCACAAATCAGATTCTTCTTAGGAGTTCCCAGTACATTATCCTTTCCCCTGTGTAATTACCTTAACAAGCTCCAGCTGTTTTTATTCTCAGAAGGTTTACTCCCTGATATACAGCTGCCTACCCCCTTCGTCAGTGAAGGTCCTAAATGAGCTTTTTTCTCTGTTCCCTCACCACAATCCAGATTCTTTTGGGGAGTTACCAGTACAGTAACCATACCAGGAAGTACTTAATTTATTAAGCTGCTGCTTTTTTAATCTCAGTGGAGATATTTACTGATAAACAGCTATGTATGCAGCATGTTCATGTCGTTCCTAAATGAGCTTTTTTCTCTGTTCCCTCACCACAATCCAGATTCTTTTGGGGAGTTACCAGTACAGTATCCATACCAGGAAGTACTTATTTATTAAGCTACTGTTTCTTAATCTCAGAATTTACTATGAAACAGCTGGCTACCTCGCAGTGTTCAGGTTCCTAAATGAGCTTTTTCTCTGTTCCCTCACAAATCAGATTCTTCTGAGGAGTTACCAGTACAGTATCCATCCCCTGTGTAATTACCTTATTAAGCTCCAGCTGTTTTTATTCTCAGAAGGTTTACTCCCTGATATACAGCTGCCTACCCTTCGTAAGTGCAGGTCCTAAATGAGCTTTTTTCTCTTCCCCTCACCACAATCCAGATTCTTTGGGAGTTACCAGTACAGTATCCTTTACCAGTGTAATTACCTTAATTAAGCTACTGTTTCTTAATCTCAGTGGAGATATTTACTGATAAACAGCTGCCTACCCCTTCGTAATGCAGGTTCCTAAATGAGCTTTTTCTCTGTTCCCTCACCACAATCCAGATTCTTTTGGGGAGTTACCAGTACAGTATCCATACCAGGAAGTACTTAATTTATTAAGCTACTGCTTTTCTTAATCTCAGTGGAGATATTTACTGATAAACAGCTATCTACGCAGCATGTTCATGTCGTTCCTAAATGAGCTTTTATCTCTCTCCCCTCACCACAAATCAGATTCTTCTGAGGAGTTCCCAGTACATTATCCTTTCCCCTGTGTAATTACCTTAACAAGCTCCAGCTGTTTTTATTCTCAGAAGGTTTACTCCCTGATATACAGCTGCCTACCCCCTTCGTAAGTGCAGGTCCTAAATGAGCTTTTTTCTCTGTTCCCTCACCACAATCCAGATTCTTTTGGGGAGTTACCAGTACAGTAACCATACCAGGAAGTACTTAATTTATTAAGCTACTGCTTTTCTTAATCTCAGTGGAGATATTTACTGATCAACAGCTACCTACGCAGCATGTTCATGTCGTTCCGAAATGAGCTTTTATCTCTCTCCCCTCACCACAAATCAGATTCTTCTGAGGAGTTCCCAGTACATTATCCTTTCCCCTGTGTAATTACCTTAACAAGCTCCAGCTGTTTTTATTCTCAGAAGGTTTACTCCCTGATATACAGCTGCCTACCCCCTTCGTAAGTGCAGGTCCTAAATGAGCTTTTTTCTCTGTTCCCTCACCACAATCCAGATTCTTTTGGGGAGTTACCAGTACAGTAACCATACCAGGAAGTACTTAATTTATTAAGCTACTGCTTTTCTTAATCTCAGTGGAGATATTTACTGATAAACAGCTACTACGCAGCATGTTCATGTCGTTCCTAAATGAGCTTTTATCTCTCTCCCCTCACACAAATCAGATTCTTCTGAGGAGTTCCCAGTACATTATCCTTTCCCCTGTGTAATTACCTTAACAAGCTCCAGCTGTTTTTATTCTCAGAAGGTTTACTCCCTGATATACAGCTGCCTACCCCCTTCGTAAGTGCAGGTCCTAAATGAGCTTTTTTCTCTGTTCCCTCACCACAATCCAGATTCTTTTGGGGAGTTACCAGTACAGTAACCATACCAGGAAGTACTTAATTTATTAAGCTACTGCTTTTCTTAATCTCAGTGGAGATATTTACTGATAAACAGCTACCTACGCAGCATGTTCATGTCGTTCCTAAATGAGCTTTTATCTCTCTCCCCTCACCACAAATCAGATTCTTCTGAGGAGTTCCCAGTACATTATCCTTTCCCCTGTGTAATTACCTTAACAAGCTCCAGCTGTTTTTATTCTCAGAAGGTTTACTCCCTGATATACAGCTGCCTACCCCCTTCGTAAGTGCAGGTCCTAAATGAGCTTTCTTCTCTGTTCCCTCACCACAATCCACATTCTTTTGGGGAGTTACCAGTACAGTAACCATACCAGGAAGTACTTAATTTATTAAGCTACTGCTTTTCTTAATCTCAGTGGAGATATTTACTGATAAACAGCTACGTAGCAGCATGTTCATGTCGTTCCTAAATGAGCTTTTATCTCTCTCCCCTCACACAAATCAGATTCTTCTGAGGAGTTCCCAGTACATTATCCTTTCCCCTGTGTAATTACCTTAGCAAGCTCCAGCTGTTTTTATTCTCAGAAGGTTTACTCCCTGATATACAGCTGCCTACCCCCTTCTTAAGTGCAGTTCCTAAATGAGCTTTATTCTCTGTTCCCTGACTACAATCCAGATTCTTTGGGGAGTTACCAGTACAGTAACCATATCAGAAAGTACTTAATTTATTAAGCTACTGCTTTTCTTAATCTCAGTGGAGATATTTACTGATAAACAGCTACGTAAGCAGCATGTTCATGTCGTTCCTAAATGAGCTTTTATCTCTCTCCCCTCACCACAAATCAGATTCTTCTGAGGAGTTCCCAGTACATTATCCTTTCCTCTGTGTAATTACCTTAACAAGCTCCAGCTGTTTTTATTCTCAGAAGGTTTACTCCCTGATATACAGCTGCCTACCGCCTTCGTAAGTGCAGGTCCTAAATGAGCTTTTTTCTCTGTTCCCTCACCACAATCCAGATTCTTTTGGGGAGTTACCAGTACAGTATCCATACCAGGAAGTACTTAATTTATTAAGCTGCTGCTTTTCTTAATCTCAGTGGAGATATTTAGGGATAAACAGCTACGTATGCAGCATGTTCATGTCGTTCCTAAATGAGCTTTTATCTCTCTCCCTCACCACAAATCAGATTCTTCTGAGGAGTTCCCAGTACATTATCCTTTCCCCTGTGTAATTACCTTAACAAGCTCCAGCTGTTTTTATTCTCAGAAGGTTTAATCCCTGATATACAGCTGCCTACCCCCTTCGTAACTGCAGGTCCTAAATGAGCTTTTTTCTCTGTTCCCTGAGCACAACCCAGATTCTTTTCGGGGGAGTTACCAGTACAGTAACCATACCAGGAAGTACTTAATTTATTAAGCTACTGCTTTTCGTAATCTCAGTGGAGATATTTACTGATACACAGCTACCTACGCAGCATGTTCATGTCGTTCCTAAATGAGCTTTTATCTCTCCCCTCACCAAAAATCAGATTCTTCTGAGGAGTTCCCAGTACATTATCCTTTCCCCTGTGTAATTACCTTAACAAGCTCCAGCTGTTTTTATTCTCAGAAGGTTTACTCCCTGATATACAGCTGCCTACCCCCTTCGTAACTGCAGGTCCTAAATGAGCTTTTTTCTCTGTTCCCTCACCACAATCCAGATTCTTTTGGGGAGTTACCAGTACAGTAACCATACCAGGAAGTAATTAATTTATTAAGCTACTGCTTTTCTTAATCTCAGTGGAGATATTTACTGATAAACAGCTACGAACGCAGCAGGTTCATGTCGTTCCTAAATGAGCTTTTATCTCTCTCCCCTCATCATAAATCAGATTCTTCTGAGGATTTCCCAGTACATTATCCTTTCCCCTGTGTAATTACCTTAACAAGCTCCAGCTGTTTTTTTTCTCAGAAGGTTTACTCCCTGATATACAACTGCCTACCCCCTTCGTAAGTGCAGGTCCTAAATTAGCTTTTTTCTCTGTTCCCTCACCACAATGCAGATTCTTTTGGGGAGTTACCAGTACAGTAACCATACCAGGAAGTACTTAATTTATTAAGCTACTGCTTTTCTTAATCTCAATGGAGATATTTACTGATAAACAGCTACCTACGCAGCATGTTCATGTCGTTCTTAAATGAGCTTTTATCTCTCTCCCCTCACCACAAATCAGATTCTTCTGAGGAGTTCCCAGTACATTGTCCTTTCCCCTGTGTAATTACCTTAACAAGCTCCAGCTGTTTTTATTCTCAGAAGGTTTACTCCCTGATATACAGCTGCCTACCCCCTTCGTAAGTGCAGGTACTAAATGAGCTTTTTTCTCTGTTCCCTCACCACAATCCAGATTCTTTTGGGGAGTTACCAGTACAGTAACCATACCAGGAAGCACTTAATTTATTAAGCTACTGCTTTTCTTAATCTCAGTGGAGATATTTACTGATAAACAGCTACCTACGCAGCATGTTCATGTCGTTCCTAAATGAGCTTTTATCTCTCTCCCCGTCACCACAAATCAGATTCTTCTGAGGAGTTCCCAGTACATTATCCTTTCCCCTGTGTAATTAACTTAACGAGTTCCAGCTGTTTTTATTCTCAGAAGGTTTACTCCCTGATATACGGCTGCCTACCCCCTTCGTAAGTGCAGGTCCTAAATTAGCTTTTTTCTCTGTTCCCTCACCACAATCCAGATTCTTTTGGGGAGTTACCAGTACAGTAACCGTACCAGGAAGTACTTAATTTATTAAGCTACTGCTTTTCTTAATCTCAGTGGAGATATTTACTGATCAACAGCTACATAAGCAGCATGTTCATGTCGTTCCTAAATGAGCTTTTATCTCTCTCCCCTCAACACAAATCAGATTCTTCGGAGGAGTTCCCAGTACATTATCCTTTCCCCTGGGTAATTACCTTCACAAGCTCCAGCTGTTTTTATTCTCAGAAGGTTTACTCCCTGATATACAGCTGCCTACCTCCTTCGGAAGTGCAGGTCATAAATGAGCTTTTTTCTCTGTTCGCTCACCACAATCCAGATTCTTTTGGGGAGTTACCAGTACAGTAACCATACCAGGAAGTACTTAATTTATTAAGCTTCTGCTTTTCTTCATCTCAGTGGAGATATTTACTGATAAACAGCTACCTACGCAGCATGTTCATGTCGTTCCTAAATGAGCTTTTATCTCTCTCCCCTCACCACAAATCAGATTCTTCTGAGGAGTTCCCAGTACATTATCCTTTCCCCTGTGTAATTACCTTAACAAGCTCCAGCTGTTTTTATTCTCAGAAGGTTTACTCCCTGATATACTGCTGCCTACCGCCTTCGTAAGTGCAGGTCCTAAATGAGCTTTTTTCTCTGTTCCCTCACCACAATCCAGATTCTTTTGGGGAGTTACTAGTACAGTAACCATACCAGGAAGTACTTAATTTATTAAGCTACTGGTTTTCTTAATCTCAGTGGAGATATTTACTGATAAACAGCTACCTACGCAGCATGTTCATGTCGTTCCTAAATGAGCTTTTAGCTCTCTCCCCTCACCACAAATCAGATTCTTCTAAGGAGTTCCCAATACATTATCCTTTCCCCTGTGTAATTACCTTAACAAGCTCCAGCTGTTTTTATTCTCAGAAGGTTTACTCCCTGATATACAGCTGCCTACCCCCTTCGTAAGTGCAGGTCCTAAATGAGCTTTTTTCTCTGTTCCCTGAGCACAACCCAGATTCTTCTGGGGAGTTACCAGTACAGTAACCATACCAGGAAGTACTTAATTTATTAAGCTACTGCTTTTCTTAAACTCAGTGGAGATATTTACTGATAAACAGCTACCTACGCAGCATGTTTATGTCGTGCCTAAATGAGCTTTTTTCTCTCTCCCCTCACCACAAATCAGATTCTTCTGAGGAGTTCCCAGTACATTATCCTTTCCCCTGTGTTATTACCTTAACAAGCTCCAGCTGTTTTTATTCTCAGAAGGTTTACTCCCTGATATACAGCTGCCTAACCCCTTCGTAAGTGCAGGTCCTAAATGAGCTTTTTTCCCTGTTCCCTCACCACAATCCAGATTCTTTTTGGGAGTTACCAGTACAGTAACCATACCAGGAAGTACTTAATTTATTAAGCTACTGCTTTTCTTAATCTCAGTGGAGATATTTACTGATAAACCGCTACCTTCGCAGCATGTTCATGTCGTTGCTAAATGAGCTTTATTCTCTGTTCCCTCACCACAATCCAGATTCTTTTGGGGAGTTACCAGTACAGTATCCATACCAGGAAGTACTTAATTTATTAAGCTGCTGCTTTTCTTAATCTCAGTGGAGATATTTAGGGATAAACAGCTACGTATGCAGCATGTTCATGTCGTTCCTAAATGAGCTTTTATCTCTCTCCCCTCACCACAAATCAGATTCTTCTGAGGAGTTCCCAGTACATTATCCTTTCCCCTGTGTAATTACCTTAACAAGCTCCAGCTGTTTTTATTCTCAGAAGGTTTACTCCCTGATATAGAGCTGCCTACCCCCTTCGTAACTGCAGGTACTAAATGAGCTTTTTTCTCTGTTCCCTGAGCACAACCCAGATCTTCTGGGGAGTTACCAGTACAGTAACCATACCAGGAAGTAATTAATTTATTAAGCTACTGCTTTTCGTAATCTCAGTGGAGATATTTACTGATACACAGCTACCTACGCAGCATGTTCATGTCGTTCCTAAATGAGCTTTTATCGCTCTCCCCTCACCAAAAATCAGATTCTTCTGAGGAGTTCCCAGTACATTATCCTTTCCCCTGTGTAATTACCTTAACAAGCTCAAGCTGTTTTTATTCTCAGAAGGTTTACTCCCTGATATACAGCTGCCTACCCCATTCGTAACTGCAGGTCCTAAATGAGCTTTTTTCTCTGTTCCCTCACCACAATCCAGATTCTTTTGGGAGTTACCAGTACAGTAACCATACCAGGAAGTAATTAATTTATTAAGCTACTGCTTTTCTTAATCTCAGTGGAGATATTTACTGATAAACAGCTACGAACGCAGCAGTTTCATGTCGTTCCTAAATGAGCTTTTATCTCTCTCCCCTCATCATAAATCAGATTCTTCTGAGGATTTCCCAGTACATTATCCTTTCCCCTGTGTAATTACCTTAACAAGCTCCAGCTGTTTTTATTCTCAGAAGGTTTACTCCCTGATATACAGCTGCCTACCCCCTTCGTAAGTGCAGGTCCTAAATGAGCTTTTTTCTCTGTTCCCTCACCACAATCCAGATTCTTTTGGGGAGTTACCAGTACAGTAACCATACCAGGAAGTACTTAATTTATTAAGCTACTGCTTTTCTTAAACTCAGTGGAGATATTTACTGATAAACAGCTACCTACGCAGCATGTTCATGTCGTGCCTAAATGAGCTTTTTTGTCTCTCCCCTCACCACAAATCAGATTCTTCTGAGGAATTCCCAGTACATTATCCTTTCCCTGTGTTATTACCTTAACAAGCTCCAGCTGTTTTTATTCTCAGAAGGTTTACTCCCTGATATACAGCTGCCTACCCCCTTCGTAAGTGCAGGTCCTAAATGAGCTTTTTTCCCTGTTCCCTCACCACAATCCAGATTCTTTTTGGAGTTACCAGTACAGTAACCATACCAGGAAGTACTTAATTTATTAAGCTACTGCTTTTCTTAATCTCAGTGGAGATATTTACTGATAAACCGCCACCTTCGCAGCATGTTCATGTCGTTTCTAAATGAGCTATTTTCTCTGTTCCCTCACCACAATCCAGATTCTTTTGGGGAGTTACCAGTACAGTATCCATACCAGGAAGTACTTAATTTATTAAGCTGCTGCTTTTCTTAATCTCAGTGGAGATATTTAGGGATAAACAGCTACGTATGCAGCATGTTCATGTCGTTCCTAAATGAGCTTTTATCTCTCTCCCCTCACCACAAATCAGATTCTTCTGAGGAGTTCCCAGTACATTATCCTTTCCCCTGTGTAATTACCTTAACAAGCTCCAGCTGTTTTTATTCTCAGAAGGTTTACTCCCTGATATAGAGCTGCCTACCCCCTTCGTAAGTGCAGGTCCAAAATGAGCTTTTTTCTCTGTTCCCTGAGCACAACCCAGATTCTTCTGGGGAGTTACCAGTACAGTAACCATACCAAGAAGTAATTAATTTATTAAGCTACTGCTTTTCGTAATCTCAGTGGAGATATTTACTGATACACAGCTACCTACGCAGCATGTTCATGTCGTCCCTAAATGAGCTTTTATCGCTCTCCCCTCACCAAAAATCAGATTCTTCTGAGGAGTTCCCAGTACATTATCCTTTCCCCTGTGTAATTACCTTAACAAGCTCCAGCTGTTTTTATTCTCAGAAGGTTTACTCCCTGATATACAGCTGCCTACCCCATTCGTAACTGCAGGTCCTATATGAGCTTTTTTCTCTGTTCCCTCACCACAATCCAGATTCTTTTGGGGAGTTACCAGTACAGTAACCATACCAGGAAGTAATTAATTTATTAAGCTACTGCTTTTCTTAATCTCAGTGGAGATATTTACTGATAAACAGCTACGAACGCAGCAGGTTCATGTCGTTCCTAAATGAGCTTTTATCTCTCTCCCCTCATCATAAATCAGATTCTTCTGAGGATTTCCCAGTACATTATCCTTTCCCCTGTGTAATTACCTTAACAAGCTCCAGCTGTTTTTATTCTCAGAAGGTTTACTCCCTGATATGCAACTGCCTACCCCCTTCGTAAGTGCAGGTCCTAAATTAGCTTTTTTCTCTGTTCCCTCACCACAATGCAGATTCTTTTGGGGAGTTACCAGTACAGTAACCATACCAGGAAGTACTTAATTTATTAAGCTACTGCTTTTCTTAATCTCAGTGGAGATATTTACTGATAAACAGCTACCTACGCAGCATGTTCATGTCGTTCCTAAATGAGCTTTTATCTCTCTCCTCTCACCACAAATCAGATTCTTCTGAGGAGTTCCCAGTATATTATCCATTCCCCTGTGTAATTACCTTAACAAGCTCCAGCTGTTTTTATTCTCAGAAGGGATACTCCCTGATATACAGCTGCCTACCCCCTTCGTAAGTGCAGGTCCTAAATGAGCGTTTTTCTCTGTTCCCTCACCACAATCCAGATTCTTTTGGGGAGTTACCAGTACAGTAACCATACCAGGAAGTACTTAATTTATTAAGCTACTGCTTTTCTTAATCTCAGTGGAGATATTTACTGATAAATAGCTACCTACGCAGTATGTTCATGTCGTTCCTAAATGAGCTTTTATCTCTCTCCCCTCACCACAAATCAGATTCTTCTGAAGGGTTCCCAGTACATTAGCCTTTCCCCTGTGTAATTACCTTAACAAGCTCCAGCTGTTTTTATTCTCAGAAGGTTTACTCCCTGATATACAACTGCCTACCCCCTTCGTAAGTGCAAGTCCTAAATGAGCTTTTTTCTCTGTTCCCTCACCACAATCCAGATTCTTTTGGGGAGTTACCAGTCCAGTAACCATACCATTAAGTACTTAATTTATTAAGCTACTGCTTTTCTTAATCTCAGTGGAGAACTTTACTGATAAACAGCTACCTACGCAGCATGTACATGTCGTTCCTAAATGAGCTTTTTTCTCTGTTCCCTCACCACAATCCAGATACTTTTGGGGAGTTACCAGTACAATATCCATACCAGGAAGTACTTAATTTATTAAGCTACTGCTTTTCTTAATCTCAGTGTAGATATTTACTGATAAACTGCTACCTACGCAGCATGTTCATGTCGTTCCTAAATGAGCTTTTATCTCTCTCCCCTCACCACGAATCAGATTCTTCTGAGGAGTTCCCAGTACATTATCATTTCCCCTGTGTAATTAGCTTAACAAGCTCCAGCTGTTTTTATTCTCAGAAGGTTTACTCCCTGATATACAGCTGCCTACTCCCTTCGTAAGTGCAGGTCCTAAATGAGCTTTTTATCTGTTCCCTCACCACAATCCAGATTCTTCTGGAGAGTTACCAGTCCAGTAACCATACCAGGAAGTACTTAATTTATTAAGCTACTCCTTTTTTTAATCTCAGTGGAGATATTTACTGATACACAGCTACCTACGCAGCATGTTCATGTCGTTCCTAAATGAGCTTTTATCTCTCTCCCCTCATCACAAATCAGATTCTTCTGAGGATTTCCCAGTACATTATCCTTTCCCCTGTGTAATTACCTTAACAAGCTCCAGCTGTTTTTATTCTCATTAAGGTTTACTCCCTGATATACAGCTACCTACACCATTCGTAAGTGCAGGTCCTAAATGAGCTTTTTTCTCTGTTCCCTCACAAAAATCGGGATTCTTTGGGGAGTTACCAGTACAGTAACCATACCAGGAAGTACTTAATTTATTAAGCTACTGCTTTTCTTAATCTCAGTGGAGATATTTACTGATAAACAGCTACCTATGCAGCATGTTGATGTCGTTCATAAATGAGCTTTTTTCTCTGTTCCCTCACCACAATCCAGATTCTTTTGGGGAGTTACCTGTACAGTTACCATACCAGGAAGTACATAAGTTATTAAGCTACTGCTTTTCTTAATCTCAGTGGAGATATTTACTGATAAACAGCTAACTACGCAGCATGTTCATGTCGTTCCTAAATGAGCTTTTGTTTCTCTCCCCTCACCACTAATCAGATTCTTCTGAGGAGTTCCAGTACATTATCCTTTCCCCTGTGAAATTACCTTAACAAGCTCCAGCTGTTTTTATTCTCAGAAGGTTTACTCCCTGATATACAGCTGCCTACCCCCTTCGTAAGTGCAGGTCCTAAATGAGCTTTTTTCTCTGTTCCCTCACCACAATCCAGATTCTTTTGGGAGTTACCAGTACAGTAACCATACCAGGAAGTACTTAATTTATTAAGCTACTGCTTTTCTTAATCTCAGTGGAGATATTTACTGATAAACAGCTACGTACGCAGCATGTTCATGTCGTTCCTAAATGAGCTTTTATCTCTCTCCCCTCACCACAAATCAGATTCTTCTGAGGAGTTCCCGGTACTTCATCTTTTCCCCTGTGTAATTACGTTAACAAGCTCCAGCTGTTTTTATTGTCAGATGGTTTACTCCCTGATATACAGCTGCCTACCCCCTTCGTAAGTGCAGGTCTTAAATGAGCTTTTTTCTCTGTTCCCTCACCACAATGCAGATTCTTTTGGGGAGTTACCAGTACAGTAACCATACCAGGAAGTACTTAATTTATTAAGCTACTGCTTTTCTTAATCTCAGTGGAGATATTTACTGATAAACAGCTACCTACGCAGCATGTTCATGTCGTTCCTAAATGAGCTTTTATCTCTCTCCCCTCACCACGAATCAGATTCTTCTGAGGAGTTCCCAGTACATTGTCCTTTCCCCTGTGTAATTACCTTAACAAGCTCCAGCTGTTTTTATTCTCAGAAGGTTTACTCCCTGATATACAGCTGCCTACCCCCTTCGTAAGTGCAGGTACTAAATGAGCTTTTTTCTCTGTTCCCTCACCACAATCCAGATTCTTTTGGGGAGTTACCAGTACAGTAACCAGACCAGGAAGTAATTAATTTATTAAGCTAATGCTTTTCTTAATCTCAGTGGAGATATTTACTGATAAACAGCTACCTACGCAGCATGTTCATGTCGTTCCTAAATGAACTTTTATCTCTCTCCCCCTCACTACAAATCAGATTCTTCTGAGGAGTTCCCAGTACATTATCCTTTCCCCTGTGTAATAACCTTACAAGCTCCAGCTCTTTTTATTCTCAGAAGGTTTACTCCCTGATATACAGCTGCCTACCCCCTTCGTAAGTGAAGGTCCTAAATGAGCTTTTTTCTCTGTTCCCTCACCACAATCCAGATTCTTTTGGGGAGTTAACAGTACAGTAACCATACCAGGAAGTACTTAATTTATTAAGCTACTGCTTTTCTTAATCTCAGTGGAGATATTTACTGATAAACAGCTACCTACGCAGCATGTTCATGTCGTTCCTAAATGAGCTTTTATCTCTCTCCCCTCACCACAAATCAGATTCTTCTGAGGAGTTCCCAGTACATTATCCTTTCCCCTGTGTAATTACCTTAACAAGCTCCAGCTGTTTTTATTCTCAGAAGGTTTACTCCCTGATATACAGCTGCCTACCCACTTCGTAAGTGCAGGTCCTAAATGAGCTTTTTTCTCTGTTCCCTCACCACAATCCAGATTCTATTGGGGAGTTACCAGTACAGTAAGCATACCAGGAAGTACTTAATTTATTAAGCTACTGCTTTTCTTAATCTCAGTGGAGATATTTACTGATAAACAGCTACCTACGCAGCATGTTCATGTCGTTCATAAATGAGCTTTTATCTCTCTCCCCTCACCACAAATCAGATTCTTCTGAGGAGTTTCCAGTACATTATCCTTTCCTCTGTGTAATTACCTTAACAAGCTCCAGCTGTTTTTATTCCCAGAAGGTTTACTCCCTGATATACAGCTGCCGACCACCTTCGTAAGTGCAGGTCCTAAATGAGCTTTTTTCTCTGTTCCCTCACCACAATCCAGATTCTTTTGGGGAGTTACCAGTACAGTACCCGTACCAGGAAGTACTTAATTTATTAAGCTACTGCTTTTCTTAATCTCAGTGGAGATATTACTGATAAACAGCTACCTACGCAGCATGTTCATGTCGTTCCTAAATGAGCTTTTATCTCTCTCCCCTCACCACAAATCAGATTCTTCTGAGGAGTTCCCAGTACATTATCCTTTCCCCTGTGTAATTACCTTAACAAGCTCCAGCTGTTTTTATTCTCAGAAGGTTTACTCCCTGATATACAGCTGCCTACCCCCTTCGTAAGTGCAGGTCCTAAATGAGCTTTTTTCTCTGTTCCCTCACCACAATCCAGATTCTATTGGGGAGTTACCAGTACAGGAACCATACCAGGAAGTACTTAATTTATTAAGCTACTGCTTTTCTTAATCTCAGTGGAGATATTTACTGATAAACAGCTACCTACGCAGCATGTTCATGTCGTTCCTAAATGAGCTTTTATCTCTCTCCCCTCACCACAAATCAGATTCTTCTGAGGAGTTTCCAGTACATTATCCTTTCCCCTGTGTAATTACCTTAACAAGCTCCAGCTGTTTTTATTCCCAGAAGGTTTACTCCCTGATATACAGCTGCCGACCACCTTCGTAAGTGCAGGTCCCAAATGAGCTTTTTTCTCTGTTCCCTCACCACAATCCAGATTCTTTTGGGGAGTTACCAGTACAGTACCCATACCAGGAAGTACTTAATTTATTAAGCTACTGCTTTTCTTAATCTCAGTGGAGATATTTACTGATAAACAGCTACCTACGCAGCATGTTCATGTCGTTCCTAAATGAGCTTTCATCTCTCTCCCCTCACCACAAATCTGATTCTTCTGAGGAGTTCCCAGTACATTTTCCTTTCCCCTGTGTAATTACCTTAACAAGCTCCAGCTGTTTTTATTCTCAGAAGGTTTACTCCCTGATTTACAGCTGCCTACCCCCTTCGTAAGTGCAGGTCCTAAATGAGCTTTTTTCTCTGTTCCCTCACCACAATCCAGATTCTTTTGTGGAGTTACCAGTACAGTAACAATACCAGGAAGTACATAATTTATTAAGCTACTGCTTTTCTTAATCTCAGTGGAGATATTTCCTGATAAACAGCTACCTACGCAGCATGTTCATGTCGTTCCTAAATGAGCTTTTATCTCTCTCCCCTCACCACAAATCAGATTCTTCGGAGGAGTTCCCAGTACATTATCCTTTCCCCTGTGTAATTACCTTAACAAGCTCCAGCTGTTTTTATTCTCAGAAGGTTTACTCCCTGATATACAGCTGCCTACCACCTTTGTAAGTGCAGGTCCTAAATGAGCTTTTTTCTCTGTTCCCTCACCACAAACCAGATTCTTTTGGGGAGTTACCAGTACAGTAACCACACCAGGACGTACATAATTTATTAAGCTACTGCTTTTCTTAATCTCAGTTGAGATATTTACTGATAAACAGCTACCTACGTAGCATGTTCATGTCGTGCCTAAATGAGCTTTATCTCTCTCCCCTCACCACCAATCAGATTCTTCTGAGGAGTTCCCAGTACATTATCCTTTCCCCTGTGTAATTACCTTAACAAGCTCCAGGTGTTTTTATTCTCAGAAGGTTTACTCCCTGATATACAGCTGCCTACTCCCTTCTTAAGTGCAGGTCCTAAATGAGCTTTTTTTCTCTGTTCCCTCACCACAATCCAGATTCTTTTGGGGAGTTACCAGTACAGTAACCATACCAGGAAGTATTTAATTTATTAAACTACTGCTTTTCTTAATCTCAGTGGGGATATTTACTGATAAACAGCTACCTACGCAGCATGTTCATATCGGTCCTAAATGAGCTTTTATCTCTCTCCCCTCACCACAAATCAGATTCTTCTGAAGAGTTCCGAGTACATTATCCTTTCCCCTGTGTAATTACCTTAACAAGCTCCAGCTGTTTTTATTCTCAGAAGGTTTACTCCCTGATATACAGCTGCCTACCCCCTTCGTAAGTGCAGGTCCTAAATGAGCTTTTTTCTCTGTTCCCTCACCACAATCCAGATTCTTTTGGGGAGTTACCAGTACAGTAACCATACCAGGAAGTACTTAATTTATTAAGCTACTGCTTTTCTTAATCTCAGTGGGGATATTTACTGATAAACAGCTAACTACGCAGCATGTTCATGTCGTTCCTAAATGAGCTTTTATCTCTCTCACCTCACCACAACTCAGATTCTTCTGAAGAGTACCCAGTACATTATCTTTTCCCCTGTGTAATTACCTTAACAAGCTCCAGCTGTTTTTGTTCTCAGAAGGTTTACTCCCTGATATACAGCTGCCTACCCCCTTCGTAAGTGCAGGTCCTAAATGAGCTTTTTTCTCTGTTCTCTCACCACAATCCAGATTCTTTTGTGGAGTTACCAGTACACTAACCATACCAGGAACTACTTAATTTATTAAGCTACTGCTTTTCTTAATCTCAGTGGAGATATTTACTGATAAACAGCTACCTACGCAGCATGTTCATATCGTTCCTAAAGGAGCTTTTATCTCTCTCCCCTCACCAAAAATCAGATTCTTCTCAGGAGTTTCCAATACATTATCCTTTCCCCTGTGTAATTACCTTAACAAGTTCCAGCTATTTTTATTCTCAGAAGGTTTACTCCCTGATATACAGCTGCCTACCCCCTTCATAAGTGCAGGTCCTAAATGAGCTTTTATCTCTCTCCCCTCACCAAAAATCAGATTCTTCTGAGGAGTTCCTAGTACATTATCCTTTCCCCTGTGTAATTACCTTAACAAGCTCCAGCTGTTTTTATTCTCAGAAGGTTTACTCCCTGATATACAGCTGCCTACGCCCTTCGTAAGTGCAGGTCCTAAATGAGCTTTTTTCTCTGTTCCCTCACCACAATCCAGATTCTTTTGGGGAGTTACCAGTACACTAACCATACCAGGAACTACTTAATTTATTAAGCTACTGCTTTTCTTAATCTCAGTGGAGATATTTACTGATAAACAGCTACCTACGCAGGATGTTCATGTCGTTCCTAAAGGAGCTTTATCTCTCTCCCCTCACCAAATATCAGATTCTTCTGAGGAGTTCCCAATACATTATCCTTTCCCCTGTGTAATTACCTTAACAAGCTCCAGCTATTTTTATTCTCAGAAGGTTTACTCCCTGATATACAGCTGCCTACCGCCTTCATAAGTGCAGGTCCTAAATGAGCTTTTATCTCTCTCCCCTCACCACAAATCAGATTCTTCTGAGGAGTTCCCAGTACATTATCCTTTCCCCTGCGTAATTACCTTAACAAGCTCCAGCTGTTTTTATTGTCAGAAGGTTTACTCCCTGATATACAGCTGCCTACGCCCTTCGTAAGTGCAGGTCCTAAATGAGCTTTTTTCTCTGATCCCTCACCACAATCCAGATTCTTTTGGGGAGTTACCAGTACAGTAACCATACCAGGAAGTACTTAATTTATTAAGCTACTGCTTTTCTTAATCTCAGTGGGGATATTTACTGATAAACAGCTACCTACGCAGCATGTTCATGTCGTTCCTAAATGAGCTTTTATCTCTCTCCCCTCACCACAAATCAGATGCTTCTGAGGAGTTCCCAGTACATTATCCTTTCCCCTGTGTAATTACCTTAACAAGCTCCATCTGTTTTTATTCTCAGAAGATTTACTCACTGATATACAGCTGCCTACCCCCTTCGTAAGTGCAGGTTCCTAAATGAGCTTTTTTCTCTGTTCCCTCACCACAATCCAGATTCTTTTGGGGAGTTTCCAGTACAGTAACCATACCAGGAAGTACTTAATTTATTAAGCTACTGCTTTTCTTAATCTCAGTGGGGATATTTACTGATAAACAGCTACCTACGCAGCATGTTCATGTCGTTCCTAAATGAGCTTTTATCTCTCTCCCCTCACCACAAATCAGATTCTTCTGAGGAGTTCCCAGTACATTATCCTTTCCCCTGTGTAATTACCTTAACAAGCTCAGGCTGTTTTTATTCTCAGAAGGTTTACTCCCTGATATACAGCTGCCTACCCCCTTCTTAAGTGCAGGTCCTAAATAAGCTTTTTTCTCTGTTCCCTCACCACAATCCAGATTCTTTTGGGAGTTACCAGTACAGTAGCCATACCAGGAAGTACTTAATTTGTTAGCTACTGATTTTCTTAATCTCAGTGGAGATATTTACTGATAAACAGCTAGGTATGCAGCATGTTCATGTCGTTGCTAAATGAGCTTTTATCTCTCTCCCCTCACCACAAATTAGATTCTTCTGAGGAGTTCCCAGTACATTATCCTTTCCCCTGTGTAATTACCTTAACAAACTCCAGCTGTTTTTATTCTCAGAAGCGATACTTTCTGATATACAGCTGCCTACCCCCTTCGTAAGTGCAGGTCCTAAATGAGCTTTTTTCTCTGTTCCCTCACCACAATCCAGATTCTTTTGGGAGTTACCAGTACAGTAACCATACCAGGAAGTACTTAATTTATTAAGCTACTGCTTTTCTTAATCTCAGTGGAGATATTTACTGATAAACAGCTACCTACGCAGCATGTTCATGTCGTTCCTAAATGAGCTTTTATCTCTCTCCCCTCACCACAAAACAGATTCTTCTGAGGAGTTCCCAGTACATTATCCTTTCCCCTGTGTAATTACCTTAACAAACTCAAGCTGTTTTTATTCTCATTAGGTTTACTCCCTGATATACAGCTCCCTACCCCCTTCGTAAGTGCAGGTCCTAAATGAGGTTTTTTCTCTGTTCCCTCACCACAATCCAGATTCTTTTGGGGAGTTACCAGTACAGTAACCATACCAGGAAGTACGTAATTTATTAAGCTACTGCTTTTCTTAATCTCAGTGGAGATATTTACTGATAAACAGCTACCTACGCAGCATGTTCATGTCGTTCCTAAATGAGCTTTTATCTCTCTCCCCTCACCAAAAATCAGTTTCTTCTGAGGAGTTCCCAGTACATTATCCTTTCCCCTGTGTAATTACCTTAACAAGCTCTAGCTGTTTTTATTCTCAGAAGGTTTACTCCCTGATATACAGCTGCCTACCCCCTTCGTAAGTGCAGGTCCTAATTGAGCTTTTTTCTCTGTTCCCTCACCACAATCCAGATTCTTTTGGGGAGTTACCACTACAGTAACCATACCAGGAAGTACTTAATTTATTAAGCTACTGCTTTTCTTAATCTCAGTGGAGATATTTACTGATAAACAGCTAGGTATGCAGCATGTTCATGTCGTTCCTAAATGAGCTTTTATCTCTCTCCCCTCACCACAAATCAGATTCTTCTGAGGAGTTCCAGTACATTATCCTTTCCCCTGTGTAATTACCTTAACAAGCTCCAGCTGTTTTTATTCTCACAGCTGCCTACCCCCTTCGTAAGTGCAGGTCCTAAATGAGCTTTTTTCTCTGTTCCCTCACCACAATCCAGATTCTTTTGGGGAGTTACCAGTACAGTAACCATACCAGGAAGTACTCAATTTATTAAGCTACTGCTTTTCTTAATCTCAGTGGGGATATTTACTGATAAACAGCTAACTACGCAGCATGTTCATGTCGTTCCTAAATGAGCTTTTATCTCTCTCACCTCACCACAACTCAGATTCTTCTGAAGAGTACCCAGTACATTATCTTTTCCCCTGTGTAATTACCTTAACAAGCTCCAGCTGTTTTTGTTCTCAGAAGGTTTACTCCCTGATATACAGCTGCCTACCCCCTTCGTAAGTGCAGGTCCTAAATGAGCTTTTTTCTCTGTTCTCTCACCACAATCCAGATTCTTTTGTGGAGTTACCAGTACACTAACCATACCAGGAACTACTTAATTTATTAAGCTACTGCTTTTCTTAATCTCAGTGGAGATATTTACTGATAAACAGCTACCTACGCAGCATGTTCATATCGTTCCTAAAGGAGCTTTTATCTCTCTCCCCTCACCAAAAATCAGATTCTTCTCAGGAGGTTCCAATACATTATCCTTTCCCCTGTGTAATTACCTTAACAAGCTCCAGCTATTTTTATTCTCAGAAGGTTTACTCCCTGATATACAGCTGCCTACCCCCTTCATAAGTGCAGGTCCTAAATGAGCTTTTATCTCTCTCCCCTCACCAAAAATCAGATTCTTCTGAGGAGTTCCTAGTACATTATCCTTTCCCCTGTGTAATTACCTTAACAAGCTCCAGCTGTTTTTATTCTCAGAAGGTTTACTCCCTGATATACAGCTGCCTACGCCCTTCGTAAGTGCAGGTCCTAAATGAGCTTTTTTCTCTGTTCCCTCACCACAATCCAGATTCTTTTGGGGAGTTACCAGTACACTAACCATACCAGGAACTACTTAATTTATTAAGCTACTGCTTTTCTTAATCTCAGTGGAGATATTTACTGATAAACAGCTACCTACGCAGGATGTTCATGTCGTTCCTAAAGGAGCTTTATCTCTCTCCCCTCACCAAATATCAGATTCTTCTGAGGAGTTCCCAATACATTATCCTTTCCCCTGTGTAATTACCTTAACAAGCTCCAGCTATTTTTATTCTCAGAAGGTTTACTCCCTGATATACAGCTGCCTACCGCCTTCATAAGTGCAGGTCCTAAATGAGCTTTTATCTCTCTCCCCTCACCACAAATCAGATTCTTCTGAGGAGTTCAGTGA
>NW_025957084.1:0-30217 GCF_023159225.1 Perognathus longimembris pacificus
AGGGAGTAAACCTTCTGAGAATAAAAAACAGCTGGAGCTTGTTAAGGTAATTACACAGGGGAAAGGATAATGTACTGGGAAATCCTCAGAAGAATCCGAATTGTGGTGAGGAGAGAGAGAAAAAAGCTCATTTAGGAACGACATGAACATGCAGTGTACGTAGCTGTTTATCAGTAAATATCTCCACTGAGATTAAGAGAAGCAGTAGCTTAATAAATTAAGTACTTCCTGGTATGGTTACTGTACTGGTAACTCCCCAAAAGAATCTGGATTGTGGTGAGGGAACAGAGAAAAAAGCTCATTTAGGACCTGCACTTACGAAGGGGGTAGGCAGCTGTATATCAGGGAGTAAACCTTCTGAGAATAGAAACAGCTGGAGCTTGTTAAGTTATTTACACAGGGGAAAGGATAATGTACTGGGAATTCCTCAGAAGAATCTGATTTGTGGTGAGGGGAGAGAGATAAAAGCTCATTTAGGAACGACATGATCATGCTGCGTAGGTAGCTGTTTATCAGTAAATATCTCCACTGAGATTAAGAAAAGCAGTAGTTTAATAAATTAAGTACTTCCTGGTATGGTTACTGTACTGGTAACTCCCCAAAAGGATCTGGATTGTGGTGAGGGAACAGAGAAAAAAGCTCATTTAGGACCTGCACTTACGAAGGGGGTAGGCAGCTGTATATCAGGGAGTAAACCTTCTGAGTATAACAACAGCTGGAGCTTGTTAAGGTAATTACACAGGGGAAAGGATAATGTAATGGGAACTCCTCAGAAGAATCTGATTTGTGGTGAGGGATGAGAGATAAAATCTCATTTAGGAACGACATGAACATGCTGCGTAGGTAGCTGTTTATCAGTAAATATCTCCACTGAGTTTAAGAAAAGCAGTAGCTTAATAAATTAAGTACTTCCTGGTATGGTTACTGTACTGGTAACTCCCCAAAAGAATCTGGATTGTGGTGAGGGAACAGAGAAAAAAGCTCATTTAGGACCTGCACTTACGAAGGGGGTAGGCAGCTGTATATCAGGGAGTAAACCTTCGGAGAATAAAAGCAGCTGGAGCTTGTTAAGGTAATTACACAGGGGAAAGGATAATGTACTGGGAACTCCTCAGAAGAATCCGAATTGTGGTGATGGGAGAGAGATAAAAGCTCATTTAGGACGACATGAACATGCTGCGTACGTAGCTGTTTATCAGTAAATATCTCCACTGAGATTAAGAAAAGCAGTAGCTTAATAAATTAAGTACTTCCTGGTATGGATATTGTACTGGTAACTCCCCAAAAGAATCTGGATTGTGGTGAGGGAACAGAGAAAAAAGCTCATTTAGGAACGACATGAACATGCTGCATAGGTAGTTGTTTATCAGTAAATATCTATACTGAGATTAAGAAAAGCAGTAGCTTAATAAATTAAGTACTTCCTGGTATGGTTACTGTACTGGTAACTCCCCAAAGAATCCGGATTTTGTGAGGGAACTGAGAAAAAAGCTCATTTAGGACCTGCACTTACGAAGGGAGTAGGCAGCTGTATATCAGGGAGTAAACCTTCTGAGAATAAAAACAGCTGGAGCTTGTTAAGGTAATTACACAGGGGAAAGGATAATGTACTGGGAACTCCTCAGAAGAATCTGATTTGTGGTGACGGGGAGAGAGATAAAAGCTCATTTAGGAATGACATGAACATGCTGCGTAGGTAGCTGTTTATCAGTAAATATCTCCACTGAGATTAAGAAAAGCAGTAGCTTAATAAATTAAGCACTTCCTGGTATGGTTACTGTACTGGTAACTCGCCAAAAGAATCTGGATGTGGTGAGGGAACAGAGAAAAAAGCTCATTTAGGACCTGCACTTACGAAGGGGGTAGGCAGCTGTATATCAGGGAGTAAACCTTCTGAGAATAAAAACAGCTGGAGCTTGTTAAGGTAATTACACAGGGGAAAGGATAATGTACTGGGAAATCCTCAGAAGAATCTGATTTGTGATGAGGGGAGAGAGATAAAAGCCTCATTTAGGAACGACATGAACATGCTGCGTAGGTAGCTGTTTATCAGTAAATATCTCCACTGAGATTAAGAAAAGCAGTAGCTTAATAAATTAAGTACTTCCTGGTATGGTTACTGTACTGGTAACTCCCCAAAAGAATCTGGATTGTGGTGAGGAACAGAGAAAAAAGCTCATTTAGGACCTGCACTTACGAAGGGGTTAGGCAGCTGTATATCAGGGAGTCAACCTTGTGAGAATAAAAACAGCTGGATCTTGTTAACGTAATTACACAGGGGAAAGGATAATGTACCGGGAACTCCTCAGAAGAATCTGATTTGTGGTGAGGGGAGAGAGATAAAAGCTCATTTAGGAACGACATGAACATGCTGCGTAGGTAGCTGTTTATCAGTAAATATCTCCACTGAGATTAAGAAAAGCAGTAGCTTAATAAATTAAGTACTTCTGGTATGGTTACTGTACTGGTAACTCCCTAAAAGAATCTGGATTGTTGTGAGGGAACAGAGAAAAAAGCTCATTTAGGACCTGCACTTACGAAGGGGTAGGCAGTTGTATATCAGGGAGTAAACCTTCTGAGAATAAAAACAGCTGGAGCATGTTAAGGTAATTACACAGGGGAAAGGATAATGTACTGGGAAATCCTCAGAAGAATCTGATTTGTGATGAGGGGAGAGAGATAAAAGCTCATTTAGGAACGACATGAACATGCTGCGTACGTAGCTATTTATCAGTAAATATCTCCACTGAGATTAAGAAAAGCAGTAGCTTAATAAATTAATTACTTCCTGGTATGGTTACTGTACTGGTAACTCCCCAAAAGAATATGGATTGTGGTCAGGGAACAGAGAAAAAAGCTCATTTAGGTCCTGCACTTACGAATGGGGTAGGCAGCTGTATATCAGGGAGTAACCCTTATGAGAATAAAAACAGCTGGAGCTTGTTAAGGTAATTACACAGGGGAAAGGAAAATGTACTGGGAACTCCTCAGAAGAATGTGATTTTTGGTGAGGGGAGAGCGATAAACGCTCATTTAGGAACGACATGAACATGCTGCGTAGGTAGCTGTGTATCAGTAAATATCTCCACTGAGATTACGAAAAGCAGTAGCTTCATAAATTAATTACTTCCTGGTATGGGTACTGTACTGGTAACTCCCCAGAAGAATCTGGATTGTGGTGAGGGAATAGAGAAAAAAGCTCATTTAGGACCTGCACTTACGAAGGGGGTAGGCACCTGTATATCAGGGAGTAAACCTTCTGAGAATAAAAACAGCTGGAGCTTGTTAAGGTAATTACACAGGGGAAAGGATAATGTACTGGGAAATCCTCAGAAGAATCTGATTTGTGATGAGGGGAGAGAGATAAAAGCTCATTTTGGAACGACATGAACATGCTGCGTAGGTAGCTGTTTATCAGTAAATATCTCCACTGAGATTAAGAAAAGCAGTAGCTTAATAAATTAAGTACTTCCTGGTATGGTTACTGTACTGGTAACTCCCAAAAGAATCTGGATTGTGGTGAGGGAACAGAGAAAAAAGCTCATTTAGGACCTGCACTTCCGAAGGGGGTAGGCAACTGTATATCAGGGAGTATCGCTTCTGAGAATAAAAACAGCTGGAGCTTGTTAAGGTAATTACACTGGGGAAAGGATAATGTACTGGGAACTCCTCAGAAGAATCTGATTTGTGGTGAGGGGAGAGAGATGAAAGCTCATTTAGGAACGACATGAACATGCTGCATACGTAGCTGTTTATCCGTAAATATCTCCACTGAGATTAAGAAAAGCAGCAGCTTAATAAATTAAGTACTTCCTGGTATGGATAGTGTACTGTTAACTCCCCAAAAGAATCTGGATTGTGGTGAGGGAAACAGAGAAAAAAGCTCATTTAGGAACGACATGAACATGCTGCGTAGGTAGCTGTTTATCAGTAAATATCTCCACTGAGATTCAGAAAAGCAGTAGCTTAATAAATTAAGTACTTCCTGGTATGGTTACTGTACTGGTAACTCCCCAAAAGAATCTGGATTGTGGTGAGGGAACAGATAAAAAAGCTCATTTAGGACCTGCACTTACGAAGGGGTTAGGCAGCTGTATATCAGGGAGTAAAACTTCTGAGAATAAAAGCACCTGGAGCTTGTTAAGGTAATTACACAGGGGAAAGGATAATGTACTGGGAACTCCTCAGAAGATTCTGATTTGTGGTGAGGGGAGAGAGATAAAAGCTTATTAGGAACGACATGAACATGCTGCGTATGTAGCTGTTTATCAGTAAACATCTCCACTGAGATTAAGAAAAGCAGTAGCTTAATAAATTAAGTACTTCCTGGTAGGGTTACTGTACTGGAAACTCCCCAAAAGAATCTGGATTGTGGTGAGGGAACAGAGAAAAAAACTCATTTATGACCTGCACTTACGAAGGGGGTGGGCAGCTGTATATCAGGGAGTAAACCTTCTGAGAATAAAAACAGCTGGAGCTTGTTAAGGTAATTACACAGGGGAAAGGATAATGTACTGGGAACTCCTCAGAAAAATCTGATTTGTGGTGAGGGGAGAGAGATAAAGCTCATTTTGGAACGACATGAACGTGCTGCGTAGATACCTGTTTATCAGTAAATATCTCCACTGAGATTAAGAAAAGCAGTAGCTTAATAAATTAAGTACTTCCTGGTATGGTTACTGTACTGGTAACTCCCCAAAAGAATCTGGATTGTGGTGAGGGAACAGAGAAAAAAGCTCATTTAGGACCTGCACTTACGAAGGGGTAGGAAGCTGTATATCAGGGAGTAAACCTTCTGAGAATAAAAACAGCTGGAGCTTGTTAAGGCAATTACACAGGGGAAGGATAATGTACTGGGAACTCCTCAGAAGAATCTGATTTGTGGTGAGGGGAGAGAGATAAAAGCTCACTTAGGAACGACATGAACATGCTGCGTAGGTAGCTGTTTATCAGTAAATATCTCTAGTGAGATTAAGAAAAGCAGTAGCTTAATAAATTAAGTAATTCCTGGTATGGTTACTGTACTGGTAACTCCCCAAAAGAATCTGGATTGTGGTGAGGGAACAGAGAAAAAAGCTCATTTAGGACCTGCACTTACGAAGGGGGTAGGCAGCTGTATATCAGGGAGTAAACCTTCTGAGTATAACAACAGCTGGAGCTTGTTAAGGTAATTACACAGGGGAAAGGATAATGTAATGGGAACTCCTCAGAAGAATCTGATTTGTGGTGAGGGATGAGAGATAAAATCTCATTTAGGAACGACATGAACATGCTGCGTAGGTAGCTGTTATCAGTAAATATCTCCACTGAGATTAAGAAAAGCAGTAGCTTAATAAATTAAGTACTTCCTGGTATGGTTACTGTACTGGGAACTCCCCAAAAGAATCTGGATTGTGGTGAGGGAACAGAGAATAAAGCTCATTTAGGACCTGCACTTACGAAGGGGGTAGGCAGCTGTATATCAGGAGTAAACCGTCGGAGAATAAAAGTAGCTGGAGCTTGTTAAGGTAATTACACAGGGGAAAGGATAATGTACTGGGAACTCCTCAGAAGAATCCGAATTGTGGTGAGGGGAGAGAGATAAAAGCTCATTTAGGAACGACATGAACATGCTGCGTACGTAGCTGTTTATCAGTAAATATCTCCACTGAGATTAAGAAAAGCAGTAGCTTAATAAATTAAGTACTTCCTGGTATGGATATTGTACTGGTAACTCCCCAGAAGAATCTGGATGTGGTGAGGGGAACAGAGAAAAAAGCTCATTTAGGAACGACATGAACATGCTGCATAGGTAGCTGTTTATCAGTAAATATTTATACTGAGATTAAGAAAAGCAGTTGCTTAATAAATTAAGTACTTCCTGGTATGGTTACTGTACTGGTAACTCCCCAAAGAATCCGGATTTTGTGAGGGAACTGAGAAAAAAGCTCATTTAGGACCTGCACTTGGGAAGGGTGTAGGCAGCTGTATATCAGGGAGTAAACCTTCTGAGAATAAAAACAGCTGGAGCTGGTTAAGGTAATTACACAGGGGAAAGGATAATGTACTGGGAACTCCTCAGAAGAATCTGATTTGTGGTGACGGGAGAGAGATAAAAGCTCATTTAGGAATGACATGAACATGCTGCTTAGGTAGCTGTTTATCAGTAAATATCTCCACTGAGATTAAGAAAAGCAGTAGCTTAATAAATTAAGCACTTCCTGGTATGGTTACTGTACTGGTAACTCCCCAAAAGAATCTGGATTGTGGTGAGGGAACAGAGAAAAAAGGTCATTTAGGACATGCACTTACGAAGGGGTAGGCAGCTGTATATCAGGGAGTAAACCTTCTGAGAATAATAACAGCTGGAGCTTGTTAAGGTAATTACACAGGGGAAAGGATAATGTACTGGGAAATCCTCAGAAGAATCTGATTTGTGATGAGGGGAGAGAGATAAAAGCTCATTTAGGAACGACATGAACATGCTGCGTACGTAGCTGTTTATCAGTAAATATCTCCACTGAGATTAAGAAAAGCAGTAGCTTAATAAATTAAGTACTTCCTGGTATGGTTACTGTACTGGTAACTCCCCAAAAGAATCTGGATTGTGGTGAGGGAACAGAGAAAAAAGCTCATTTAGGACCTGCACTTACGAAGGGGTTAGGCAGCTGTATATCAGGGAGTCAACCTTCTGAGAATAAAACAGCTGGATCTTGTTAACGTAATTACACAGGGGAAAGGATAATGTACCGGGAACTCCTCAGAAGAATGTGATTTGTGGTGACGGGAGAGAGATAAAAGCTCATTTAGGAACGACATGAACATGCTGCGTAGGTAGCTGTTTATCAGTAAATATCTCCACTGAGATTAAGAAAAGCAGTAGCTTAATAAATTAAGTACTTCCTGGTATGGTTACTGTACTGGTAACTCCCCAAAAGAATCTGGATTGTGGTGAGGGAACAGAGAAAAAAGCTCATTTAGGACCTGCACTTACGAAGGGGGTAGGCAGTTGTATATCAGGGAGTAAACCTTCTGAGAATAAAAACAGCTGGAGCATGTTAATGTAATTACACAGGGGAAAGGATAATGTACTGGGAAATCCTCAGAAGAATCTGATTTGTGATGAGGGGAGAGAGATAAAAGCTCATTTAGGAACGACATGAACATGCTGCGTATGTAGCTGTTTATCAGTAAATATCTCCACTGAGATTAAGAAAAGCAGTAGCTTAATAAATTAATTACTTCCTGGTATGGTTACTGTACTGGTAACTCCCCAAAAGATTCTGGATTGTGGTCAGGGAACAGAGAAAAAAGCTCATTTAGGACCTGCACTTACGAATGTGGTAGGCAGCTGTATATCAGGGAGTAACCCTTATGAGAATAAAAACAGCTGGAGCTTGTTAAGGTAATTACACAGGGGAAAGTAAAATGTACTGGGAACTCCTCAGAAGAATGTGATTTGTGGTGAGGGGAGAGCGATAAACGCTCTTTTAGGAACGACATGAACATGCTGCGTAGGTAGCTGTGCATCAGTAATATCTCCACTGAGATTACGAAAAGCAGTAGCTTAATAAATTAATTACTTCCTGGTATGGGTACTGTACTGGTAACTCCCAGAAGAATCTGCATTGTGGTGAGGGAACAGAGAAAAAAGCTCATTTAGGACCTGCACTTACGAAGGGGGTAGGCAGCTGTATATCAGGGAGTAAACCTTCTGAGAATAAAAACAGCTGGAGCTTGTTAAGGTAATTACACAGGGGAAAGATAATGTACTGGGAAATCCTCAGAAGAATCTGATTTGTGATGAGGGGAGAGAGATAAAAGCTCATTTAGGAACGACATGAACATGCTGCGTAGGTAGCTGTTTATCAGTAAATATCTCCACTGAGATTAAGAAAAGCAGTAGCTTAATAAATTAAGTACTTCCTGGTATGGTTACTGTACTGGTAACTCCCCAAAAGAATCTGGATTGTGGTGAGGGAACAGAGAAAAAAGCTCATTTAGGACCTGCACTTACGAAGGGGGTAGGCAGCTGTATATCAGGGAGTATCGCTTCTGAGAATAAAAACAGCTGGAGCTTGTTAAGGTAATTACACAGGGGAAAGGATAATGTACTGGGAACTCCTCAGAAGAATCTGATTTGTGGTGAGGGGAGAGAGATAAAAGCTCATTTAGGAACGACATGAACATGCTGCATACGTAGCTGTTTATCCGTAAATATCTCCACTGACATTAAGAAAAGCAGCAGCTTAATAAATTAAGTACTTCATGGTATGGATAGTGTACTGGAAACTCCCCAAAAGAATCTGGATTGTGGTGAGGGAACAGAGAAAAAAGCTCATTTAGGAACGACATGAACATGCTGCGTAGGTAGCTGTTTATCAGTAAATATCTCCACTGAGATTAAGAAAAGCAGTAGCTTAATAAATTAAGTACTTCCTGGTATGGTTACTGTACTGTAACTCCCCAAAAGAATCTGGATTGTGGTGAGGGAACAGAGAAAAAAGCTCATTTAGGACCTGCACATACGAAGGGGGTAGGCAGCTGTATATCAGGGAGTAATCCTTCTGAGAATAAAAACAGCTGGAGCTTGTTAAGGTAATTACACAGGGGAAAGGATAATGTACTGGGAACTCCTCAGAAGAAACTGATTTGTGGTGAGGGAAGAGAGATAAAAGCTCATTTAGGAACGACATGAACATGCTGCGTAGGTAGCTGTTTATCAGTAAATATCTCCAATGAGATTAAGAACAGCAGTAACTTAATAAATTAAGTAATTCCTAGTATGGTTACTGTACTGGTAACTCCCCAAAAGAATCGGGATGGTGGGTGAGGGAACAGAGAAAAAAGCTCATTTAGGACCTGCACTTACGAAGGGGGTAGGCAGCTGTATATCAGGGAGTAAACCTTCTGAGAATAAAAACAGCTGGAGCTTGTTAAGGTAATTACACAGGGGAAAGGATAATGTACTGCGAACTCCTCAGAAGAATCTGATTTGTGCTGAGGGGAGAGAGATAAAAGCTCATTTAGGAACGACATGAACATGCTGCGTAGGTAGCTGTTTATCAGTAAATATCTCCACTGAGATTAAGAAAAGCAGTAGCTTAATAAATTAAGTACTTCCTGGTATGGATACTGTACAGGTAACTCCCCAAAAGAATCTGGATTGTGGTGAGGGAACAGAGAAAAAAGCTCATTTAGGAACGACATGAACATGCTGCGTAGGTAGCTGTTTCTCAGTAAATATCTCCACTGAGATTAAGAACAGAAAAGCAGTAGCTTAATAAATTAAGTACTTCTGGTATGTTTACTGTACTGGAAACTCCCCAAAAGAATCTGGATTGTGGTGAGGGAACAGAGAAAAAAGCTCATTTAGGAACGACATGAACATGCTGCGTAGGTAGCTGTTTATCAGTAAATATCTCCTCTGAGATTAAGAAAAGCAGTAGCTTAATAAATTAAGTACTTCCTGGTACGGTTACTGTAATGGTAACTCCCCAAAAGAATCTGGATTGTGGTGAGGGAACAGAGAATAAAGCTCATTTAGGACCTGCACTTACGAAGGGGGTAGGCATTTGTATATCAGGGAGTAAACCTTCTGAGAATAAAAACAGCCTGAGCTTGTTAAGGTAATTACACAGGGGAAAGGATAATGTACTGGGAACTCCTCAGAAGAATCTGATTTGTGGTGAGGGGAGAGAGATAAAAGCTCATTTAGGAACGACATGAACATGCTGCGTAGGTAGCTGTTTATCAGTAAATATCTCCACTGAGATTAAGAAAAGCAGTAGCTTAATAAATTAAGTACTTCCTGGTATGGTTACTGTACTGGTAACTCCCAAAAGAATCTGGATTGTGGTGAGGGAACAGAGAAAAAAGCTCATTTAGGACCTGCACTTACGAAGGGGGTAGGCAGCTGTATATCAGAAAGTATCGCTTCTGAGAATAAAAACAGCTGGAGCTTGTTAAGGTAATTACACAGGGGAAAGGATAATGTACTGGGAACTCCTCAGAAGAATCTGATTTGTGGTGAGGGGAGAGAGATAAAAGCTCATTTAGCAACGACATGAACATGCTGCATACCTAGCTGTTTATCAGTAAATATCTCCACTGAGATTAAGAAAAGCAGTAGCTTAACAAATTAAGTACTTCCTGGTATGGCTACTGTACTGGTAACTCCCCAAAAGAATCTGGATTGTGGTGAGGGAACAGAGAAAAAGCTCATTTAGGACCTGCACTTACGAAGTGGGTAGGCAGCTGTATATCAGGGAGTAAAAATTATGAGAATAAAAACAGCCTGAGCTTGTTAAGGTAATTACACAGGGGAAAGGATAATGTACTGGGAACTCCTCAGAAGAATCTGATTTGTGGTGAGGGGAGAGAGATAAAAGCTCATTTAGGAACGACATGAACATGCTGCGTAGGTAGCTGTTTATCAGTAAATATCTCCACTGAGATTAAGAAAAGCAGTAGCTTAATAAATTAAGTACTTCCTGGTATGGTTACTGTACTGGTAACTCCCCAAAAGAATCTGGATTGTGGTGAGGGAACAGAGAAAAAAGCTCATTTAGGACCTGCACTTACGAAGGGGGTAGGCAGCTGTATATCAGGGAGTAAACCTTCTGAGAATAAAAACAGCTGGAGCTTGTTAAGGTAATTACACAGGGGAAAGGATAATGTACTGGGAACTCCTCAGAAGAATCTGATTTGTGGTGAGGGGAAAGAGATAAATGCTCATTTAGGAACGACATGAACATGCTGCGTATGTAGCTGTTTATCAGTAAATATCTCCACTGAGATTAAGAAAAGCAGTAGCTTAATAAATTAAGTACTTCCTGGTATGGTTACTGTAGTGGTAACTCCCCAAAAGAATCTGGATTGTGGTGAGGGAACAGAGAAAAAAGCTCATTTAGGACCTGCACTTACGAAGGGGGTAGGCAGCTGTATATCAGGGAGTAAACCTTCTGAGAATAAAAACAGCTAGAGCTTGTTAAGGTAATTACACAGGGAAAGGAATATGTACTGGGAACTCCTCAGAAGAAACTGATTTTTGGTGAGGGGAGAGAGATAAAAGCTCATTTAGGAAAGACATGAACATGCTGCGTAGGTAGCTGTTTATCAGTAAATATCTCCACTGAGATTAAGAAAAGCAGTAGCTTAATAAATTACGTACTTCCTGGTGTGGTTACTGTACTGGTAACTCCCCAAAAGAATCTGGATTGTGGTGAGGGAACAGAGAAAAAACCTCATTTAGGACCTGCACTTACGAAGGGGGTAGCAGCTGTATATCAGGAGTAAACCTAATGAGAATAAAAACAGCTTGAGCTTGTTAAGGTAATTACACAGGGGAAAGGATAATGTACTGGGAACTCCTCAGAAGAATCTGCTTTGTGGTGAGGGGAGAGAGATAAAAGCTCATTTAGGAACGACATGAACATGCTGCGTAGGTAGCTGTTTATCAGTAAATATCTCCACTGAGATTAACAAACGCAGTAGCTTAATAAATTAAGTACTTCCTGTTATGTTTACTCTACTGGTAACTCCCCAAAAGAATCTGGATTGTGGTGAGGGAACAGAGAAAAAAGCTCATTTAGGACCTGCACTTACGAAGGGGGTAGGCAGCTGTATATCAGGGAGTAAACCTTCTGAGAATAAAAACAGCTGGAGCATGTTAAGGTAATTACATAGGGGAAAGGATAATGTACTGGGAACTCCTCAGAAGAATCTGATTTGTGGTGAGGGGAGAGAAATAAAAGCTCATTTAGGAACGACATGAACATGCTGCGTAGGTAGCTGTTTATCAATAAATATCTCCACTGAGATTAAGAAAGGCAGTAGCTCAATAAATTAAGTACTTCCTGGTATGTTTACTGTACTGGTAACTCCCCAAAAGAATCTGGATTGTGGTGAGGGAACAGAGAAAAAAGCTCATTAGGACCTGCACTTACGAAGGGGGTTGGCAGCTGTATATCAGGGAGTAATCCTTCTGAGAATAAAAACAGCTGGAGCTTGTTAAGGTAATTACACAGGGGAAAGGATAATGTACTGGGACCTCCTCAGAAGAATCTGATTTGTGGTGAGGGAAGAGAGATAAAAGCTCATTTAGGAACGACATGAACATGCTGCGTAGGTAGCTGTTTATCAGTAAATATCTCCACTGAGATTAAGAACAGCAGTAACTTAATAAATTAAGTAATTCCTGGTATGGTTACTGTACTGGTAACTCCCCAAAAGAATCTGGATTGTGGTGAGGGAACAGAGAAAAAAGCTCATTTAGGACCTGCACTTACGAAGGGGGTAGGCAGCTGTATATCAGGGAGTAAACCTTCTGAGAATAAAAACAGCTGGAGCTTGTTAAGGTAATTACACAGGGGAAAGGATAATGTACTGCGAACTCCTCAGAAGAATCTGATTCGTGCTGAGGGGAGAGAGATAAAAGCTCATTTAGGAACGACATGAACATGCTGCGTAGGTAGCTGTTTATCAGTAAATATCTCCACTGAGATTAAGAAAAGCAGTAGCTTAATAAATTAAGTACTTCCTGGTATGGATACTGTACTGGTAACTCCCCAAAAGAATCTGGATTGTGGTGAGGGAACAGAGAAAAAAGCTCATTTAGGAACGACATGAACATGCTGCGTAGGTAGCTGTTTCTCAGTAAATATCTCCACTGAGATTAAGAACAGAAAAGCAGTAGCTTAATAAATTAAGTACTTCCTGGTATGTTTACTGTACTGGAAACTCCCCAAAAGAATCTGGATTGTGGTGAGGGAACAGAGAAAAAAGCTCATTTAGGAACGACATGAACATGCTGCGTAGGTAGCTGTTTATCAGTAAATATCCCCTCTGAGATTAAGAAAAGCAGTAGCTTAATAAATTAAGTACTTCCTGGTACGGTTACTGTAATGGTAACTCCCCAAAAGAATCTGGATTGTGGTGAGGGAACAGAGAATAAAGCTCATTTAGGACCTGCACTTACGAAGGGGGTAGGCATTTGTATATCAGGGAGTAAACCTTCTGAGAATAAAAACAGCCTGAGCTTGTTAAGGTAATTACACAGGGGAAAGGATAATGTACTGGGAACTCCTCAGAAGAATCTGATTTGTGGTGAGGGGAGAGAGATAAAAGCTCATTTAGGAACGACATGAACATGCTGCGTAGGTAGCTGTTTATCAGTAAATATCTCCACTGAGATTAAGAAAAGCAGTAGCTTAATAAATTAAGTACTTCCTGGTATGGTTACTGTACTGGTAACTCCCCAAAAGAATCTGGATTGTGGTGAGGGAACAGAGAAAAAAGCTCATTTAGGACCTGCACTTACGAAGGGGGTAGGCAGCTGTATATCAGAAAGTATCGCTTCTGAGAATAAAAACAGCTGGAGCTTGTTAAGGTAATTACACAGGGGAAAGGATAATGTACTGGGAACTCCTCAGAAGAATCTGATTTGTGGTGAGGGGAGAGAGATAAAAGCTCATTTAGCAACGACATGAACATGCTGCATACCTAGCTGTTTATCAGTAAATATCTCCACTGAGATTAAGAAAAGCAGTAGCTTAACAAATTAAGTACTTCCTGGTATGGCTACTGTACTGGTAACTCCCCAAAAGAATCTGGATTGTGGTGAGGGAACAGAGAAAAAGCTCATTTAGGACCTGCACTTACGAAGTGGGTAGGCAGCTGTATATCAGGGAGTAAAAATATGAGAATAAAAACAGCCTGAGCTTGTTAAGGTAATTACACAGGGGAAAGGATAATGTACTGGGAACTCCTCAGAAGAATCTGATTTGTGGTGAGGGGGAGAGAGATAAAAGCTCATTTAGGGAACGACATGAACATGCTGCGTAGGTAGCTGTTTATCAGTAAATATCTCCACTGAGATTAAGAAAAGCAGTAGCTTAATAAATTAAGTACTTCCTGGTATGGTTACTGTACTGGTAACTCCCCAAAAGAATCTGGATTGTGGTGAGGGAACAGAGAAAAAAGCTCATTTAGGACCTGCACTTACGAAGGGGGTAGGCAGCTGTATATCAGGGAGTAAACCTTCTGAGAATAAAAACAGCTGGAGCTTGTTAAGGTAATTACACAGGGAAAGGATAATGTACTGGGAACTCCTCAGAAGAATCTGATTTGTGGTGAGGGGAAAGAGATAAATGCTCATTTAGGAACGACATGAACATGCTGCGTATGTAGCTGTTTATCAGTAAATATCTCCACTGAGATTAAGAAAAGCAGTAGCTTAATAAATTAAGTACTTCCTGGTATGGTTACTGTAGTGGTAACTCCCCAAAAGAATCTGGATTGTGGTGAGGGAACAGAGAAAAAAGCTCATTTAGGACCTGCACTTACGAAGGGGGTAGGCAGCTGTATATCAGGGAGTAAACCTTCTGAGAATAAAACAGCTAGAGCTTGTTAAGGTAATTACACAGGGGAAAGGAATATGTACTGGGAACTCCTCAGAAGAAACTGATTTTTGGTGAGGGGAGAGAGATAAAAGCTCATTTAGGAAAGACATGAACATGCTGCGTAGGTTAGCTGTTTATCAGTAAATATCTCCACTGAGATTAAGAAAAGCAGTAGCTTAATAAATTACGTACTTCCTGGTGTGGTTACTGTACTGGTAACTCCCCAAAAGAATCTGGATTGTGGTGAGGGAACAGAGAAAAAACCTCATTTAGGACCTGCACTTACGAAGGGGGTAGGCAGCTGTATATCAGGGAGTAAACCTAATGAGAATAAAAACAGCTTGAGCTTGTTAAGGTAATTACACAGGGGAAAGGATAATGTACTGGGAACTCCTCAGAAGAATCTGCTTTGTGGTGAGGAGAGAGATAAAAGCTCATTTAGGAACGACATGAACATGCTGCGTAGGTAGCTGTTTATCAGTAAATATCTCCACTGAGATTAACAAACGCAGTAGCTTAATAAATTAAGTACTTCCTGTTATGTTTACTCTACTGGTAACTCCCCAAAAGAATCTGGATTGTGGTGAGGGAACAGAGAAAAAAGCTCATTTAGGACCTGCACTTACGAAGGGGGTAGGCAGCTGTATATCAGGGAGTAAACCTTCTGAGAATAAAAACAGCTGGAGCATGTTAAGGTAATTACATAGGGGAAAGGATAATGTACTGGGAACTCCTCAGAAGAATCTGATTTGTGGTGAGGGGAGAGAAATAAAAGCTCATTTAGGAACGACATGAACATGCTGCGTAGGTAGCTGTTTATCAATAAATATCTCCACTGAGATTAAGAAAGGCAGTAGCTCAATAAATTAAGTACTTCCTGGTATGTTTACTGTACTGGTAACTCCCCAAAAGAATCTGGATTGTGGTGAGGGAACAGAGAAAAAAGCTCATTTAGGACCTGCACTTACGAAGGGGGTTGGCAGCTGTATATCAGGGAGTAATCTTCTGAGAATAAAAACAGCTGGAGCTTGTTAAGGTAATTACACAGGGGAAAGGATAATGTACTGGGACCTCCTCAGAAGAATCTGATTTGTGGTGAGGGAAGAGAGATAAAAGCTCATTTAGGAACGACATGACATGCTGCGTAGGTAGCTGTTTATCAGTAAATATCTCCACTGAGATTAAGAACAGCAGTAACTTAATAAATTAAGTAATTCCTGGTATGGTTACTGTACTGGTAACTCCCCAAAAGAATCTGGATTGTGGTGAGGGAACAGAGAAAAAAGCTCATTTAGGACCTGCACTTACGAAGGGGGTAGGCAGCTGTATATCAGGGAGTAAACCTTCTGAGAATAAAAACAGCTGGAGCTTGTTAAGGTAATTACACAGGGGAAAGGATAATGTACTGCGAACTCCTCAGAAGAATCTGATTCGTGCTGAGGGGAGAGAGATAAAAGCTCATTAAGAACGACATGAACATGCTGTGTAGGTAGCTGTTTATCAGTAAATATCTCCACTGAGATTAAGAAAAGCAGTAGCTTAATAAATTAAGTACTTCCTGGGATGCTTACTGTAGTTGTAACTCCCCAAAAGAATCTGGATTGTGGTGAGGGAACAGAGAAAAAAGCTCATTTAGGAACGACATGAACATGCTGCGTAGGTAGCTGTTTATCAGTAAATATCTCCACTGAGTTTAAGAACAGAAAAGCAGTAGCTTAATAAATTAAGTACTTCCTGGTATGGTTACTGTACTGGAAACTCCCCAAGAGAATCTGGATTGTGGTGAGGGAACAGAGAAAAAAGCTCATTTAGGACCTGCACTTACGAAGGGGGTAGGCATTTGTATATCAGGGAGTAAACCTTTTGAGAATAAAAACAGCTGGAGCTTGTTAAGGTAATTACACAGGGGAAAGGATAATGTATTGCGAACTCCTCAGAAGAATCTGATTTGTGGTGAGGGGAGAGAGATAAAAGCTCATTTAGGAACGACATGAACATGCTGCGTAGGTAGCTGTTTATCAGTAAATATCTCCACTGAGATTAAGAACAGCAGTAACTTAATAAATTAAGTAATTCCTGGTATGGTTACTGTACTGGTAACCCCCCAAAAGAATCTGGATTGTGGTGAGGGAACAGGGAAAAAAGCTCATTTAGTACCTGCACTTACGAAGGGGTAGGCAGCTGTATATCAGGGAACAAACCTTCTGAGAATAAAAACAGCTGGAGCTTGTTAAGGTAATTACACAGGGAAAGGATAATGTACTGGGAACTCCTCAGAAGAATCTGATTTGTGGTGAGGAGAGAGAGATAAAAGCTCCTTTAGGAACGACATGAACATGCTGCGTAGGTAGCTGTTTCTCAGTAAATATCTCCACTGAGATTAAGAACAGAAAAGCAGTAGCTTAATAAATTAAGTACTTCCTGGTATGGTTACTGTACTGGAAACTCCCCAAAAGAATCTGGATTGTGGTGAGGGAACAGAGAAAAAAGCTCATTTAGGAACGACATGAACATGCTGCGTAGGTAGCTGTTTATCAGTAATATCTCCACTGAGATTAAGAAAAGCAGTAGCTTAATAAATTAAGTACTTCCTGGTATGGTTACTGTACTGGTAACTCCCCAAAAGAATCTGGATTGTGGTGAGGGAACAGAGAAAAGAGCTCATTTAGGACCTGCACTTACGAAGGTGGTAGGCAGCTGTATATCAGGGAGTAAACCTTCTGAGAATAAAAACCGCTGGAGCTTGTTAAGGTAATTACACAGGGGAAAGGATAATGTACTGGGAACTCCTCAGAAGAAACTGATTTGTGGTGAGGGGAGAGAGATAAAAGCTCATTTACGAACGATATGAACATGCTGCGTAGGTAGCTGTTTATCAGTAAATATCTCCACTGAGATTAAGAAAAGCAGTAACTTAATAAATTACGTACTTCCTGGTGTGGTACTGTACTGGTAACTCCCCAAAAGAATCTGGATTGTGGTGAGGGAACAGAGAAAAAACCTCATTTAGGACCTGCACTTACGAAGGGGGTAGGCAGCTGTATATCAGGGAGTAAACCTAATGAGAATAAAAACAGCTTGAGCTTGTAAGGTAATTACACAGGGGAAAGGATAATGTACTGGGAACTCCTCAGAAGAATCTGCTTTGTGGTGAGGGGAGAGAGATAAAAGCTCATTTAGGAACGACATGAACATGCTGCGTAGGTAGCTGTTTATCAGTAAATATCTCCACTGAGATTAACAAAAGCAGTAGCTTAATAAATTAAGTACTTTCTGTTATGGTTACTCTACTGGTAACTCCCCAAAAGAATCTGGATTGTGGTGAGGGAACAGAGAAAAAAGCTCATTTAGGACCTGCACTTACGAAGGGGGTAGGCAGCTGTATATCAGGGAGTAAAACTTCTGAGAATAAAAACAGCTGGAGCATGTTAAGGTAATTACATAGGGGAAAGGATAATGTACTGGGAACTCCTCAGAAGAATCTGATTTGTGGTGAGGGAGAGAAATAAAAGCTCATTTAGAACGACATGAACATGCTGCGTAGGTAGCTGTTTATCAATAAATATCTCCACTGAGATTAAGAAAGGCAGTAGCTCAATAAATTAAGTACTTCCTGGTATGTTTACTGTACTGGTAACTCCCCAAAAGAATCTGGATTGTGGTGAGGGAACAGAGAAAAAAGCTCATTTAGGACCTGCACTTACGAAGGGGGTTGGCAGCTGTATATCAGGGAGTAATCCTTCTGAGAATAAAAACAGCTGGAGCTTGTTAAGGTAATTACACAGGGGAAAGGATAATGTACTGGGACCTCCTCAGAAGAATCTGATTTGTGGTGAGGGAAGAGAGATAAAAGCTCATTTAGGAACGACATGAACATGCTGCGTAGGTAGCTGTTTATCAGTAAATATCTCCACTGAGATTAAGAACAGCAGTAACTTAATAAATTAAGTAATTCCTGGTATGGTTACTGTACTGGTAACTCCCCCAAAAGAATCTGATTGTGGTGAGGGAACAGAGAAAAAAGCTCATTTAGACCTGCACTTACGAAGGGGGTAGGCAGCTGTATATCAGGGAGTAAACCTTCTGAGAATAAAAACAGCTGGAGCTTGTTAAGGTAATTACACAGGGGAAAGGATAATGTACTGCGAACTCCTCAGAAGAATCTGATTCGTGCTGAGGGGAGAGAGATAAAAGCTCATTTAGGAACGACATGAACATGCTGTGTAGGTAGCTGTTTATCAGTAAATATCTCCACTGAGATTAAGAAAAGCAGTAGCTTAATAAATTAAGTACTCCTGGTATGCTTACTGTAGTTGTAACTCCCCAAAAGAATCTGGATTGTGGTGAGGGAACAGAGAAAAAAGCTCATTTAGGAACGACATGAACATGCTGCGTAGGTAGCTGTTTATCAGTAAATATCTCCACTGAGATTAAGAACAGAAAAGCAGTAGCTTAATAAATTAAGTACTTCCTGGTATGGTTACTGTACTGGAAACTCCCAAGAGAATCTGGATTGTGGTGAGGGAACAGAGAAAAAAGCTCATTTAGGACCTGCACTTACGAAGGGGGTAGGCATTTGTATATCAGGGAGTAAACCTTTTGAGAATAAAAACAGCTGGAGCTTGTTAAGGTAATTACACAGGGGAAAGGATAATGTATTGCGAACTCCTCAGAAGAATCTGATTTGTGGTGAGGGGAGAGAGATAAAAGCTCATTTAGGAACGACATGAACATGCTGCGTAGGTAGCTGTTATCAGTAAATATCTCCACTGAGATTAAGAAAAGCAGTAGCTTAATAAATTAAGTACTTCCTGGTATGGTTACTGTACTGGTAACTCCCCAAAAGAATCTGGATTGTGTGAGGGAACAGAGAAAAAAGCTCATTTAGGACCTGTAATTATGAAGGGGGTATGCTGCTGTATATCAGGGAGTAAACCTTCTGAGAATAAAAACAGCTGGAGCTTGTTAAGGTAATTACACAGGGGAAAGGGTAATGTACTGGGAACTCCTCAGAAGAATCTGATTGTGGTGAGCGGAGAGAGATAAAAGCTCATTTACGAACGACATGAACATGCTGCTTAGGTAGATGTTTATCAGTAAATATCTCCACTGAGATTAAGAAAACAGTAGCTTAATAAATTAAGTACTTCCTGGTATGGATACTGTACTGGTAACTCCCCAAAAGAATCTGGATTGTGGTGAGGGAACAGAGAAAAAAGCTCATTTAAGACCTGCACTTACGAAGGGGGTAGGCAGCTGTATATCAGGGAGTAAACCTTCTGAGAATAAAAACAGCTGGAGCTTGTTAAGGTAATTACACAGGGAAAGGATAATGTACTGGGAACTCCTCAGAAGAATCTGATTTGTGGTGAGGGGAGAGAGATAAAAGCTTATTTAGGAACGACATGAACATGCTGCATACGTAGCTCTTTATCAGTAAATATCTCCACTGAGATTAAGAAAGCTGTAGCTTAATAAATTAAGTACTTCCTGGTATGGGTACTGTACTGGTAACTCCCCAAAAGAATCTGGATTGTGGTGAGGGAACAGAGAAAAAAGCTCATTTAGGACCTGCACTTACGAATGGGTAGGCAGCTGTATATCAGGGAGTAAACCTTCTGAGAATAAAAACAGCTGGAGCTTGTTAAGGTAATTACACAGGGGAAAGGGTAATGTACTGGGAACTGCTCAGAAGAATCTGATTTGTGGTGAGTGGAGAGAGATAAAGCTCATTTAGGAACGACAAGAACATGCTGCGTAGGTAGCTGTTTATCAGTAAATATCTCCACTGAGATTAAGAAAAGCAATAGCATAATAAATTAAGTACTTCCTGTATGGTTACTGTACTGGTAACTCCCCAAAAGAATCTGGATTGTGGTGAGGGAACAGAGAAAAATAGCTCATTTTAGACCTGCACTTACGAAGGGGGTAGGCAGCAGTATATCAGGGAGTAAACATTCTGAGAATAAAAACAGCTGGAGCTTGTTAAGGTAATTACACAGGGGAAAGGATAATGTACTGGGAACTCCTCAGAAGAATCTGATTTGTGGTGAGGGGAGAGAGATAAAAGCTCATTTAGGAACGACATGAACATGCTGCGTAGGTAGCTGTTATCAGTAAATATCTCCACTGAGATTAAGAAAAGCAGTAGCTTAATAAATTAAGTACTTCCTGGTATGGTTACTGTACTGGTAACTCCCCAAAAGAATCTGGATTGTGGTGAGGGGAACAGACAAAAAAGCTCATTTAGGACCTGCACTTACGAAGGGGGTAGGCAGCTGTATATCAGGGAGTAAACCTTCTGAGAATAAAAACAGCTGGAGCTTGTTAAGGTAATTACAGAGGGGAAAGGATAAGTAATGGGAACTCCTCAGAAGAATCTGATTTGTGGTGAGGGGAGAGAGATAAAAGCTCATTTAGGAACGACATGAACATGCTGCGTAGGGAGCTGTTTATCAGTAAATATCTCCACTGAGATTAAGAGAAGCAGTAGCTTAATAAATTAAGTACTTCCTGGTATGGTTACTGTACTGGTAACTCCCCAAAAGAATCTGGATTGTGGTGAGGGAACAGAGAAAAAAGCTCATTTAGGACCTGCACTTACAAAGGGGGTAGGCAGCTGTATATCAGGGAGTATCCCTTCTGAGAATAAAAACAGCTGGACCTTGTTAAGGTAATTACACAGGGGAAAGGATAATGTACTGGGAACTCCTCAGAAGAATCTGATTTGTGGTGAGGGGAGAGAGATAAAAGCTCATTAAGAACGACATGAACATGCTGTGTACGTAGCTGTTTATCAGTAAATATCTCCACTGAGATTAAGAAAAGCAGTAGCTTAATAAATTAAGTACTTCCTGGTATGGTTACTGTACTGGTAACTCCCCAAAAGAATCTGGATTGTGGTGAGGGAACAGAGAAAAAAGCTCATTTAGGACCTGCACTTACGAAGGTGGTAGGCAGCTGTATATCAGGGAGTAAACATTCTGAGAATAAAAACAGCTGGAGCTTGTTAAAGTAATTACACAGGGGAAAGGATAATGTACTGGGAACTCCTCAGAAGAATCTGATTTGTGGTGAGCGGAGAGAGATAAAAGCTCATTTAGGAACGACTTGAACATTCTGCGTACGTAGCTGTTTATCAGTAAATATCTCCACTGAGATTAAGAAAAGCAGTAGCTTAATAAATTAAGTACTTCCTGGTATGGATATTGTACTGGTAACTCCCCAAAAGAATCTGGATGGTGGTGAGGGAACAGAGAAAAAAGCTCATTTAGGACCTGCACTTACGAAGGGGGTAGGCAGCTGTATATCAGGGAGTAAACCTTCTGAGAATAAAAACAGCTGGAGCTTGTTAAGGTAATTACACAGGGGAAAGGATAATGTACTGGGAACTCCTCAGAAGAATCTGATTTGTGGTGAGGGGAGAGAGATAAAAGCTCATTTAGGAACGAAATGAACATGCTGCGTAGGTAGCTGTTTATCAGTAAATATCTCCAAAGAGATTAAGAAAAGCAGTAGCTTAATAAATTAAGTACTTCCTGGTATAGTAACTGTATTGGTAAACCCCCAAAAGATTCTGGATTGTGGTGAGGGAACAGAGGAAAAAGCTCATTTAGGACCTGCACTTACGAAGGGGGTAGGCAGCTGTATATCAGGGAGTAAACCTTCTGAGAATAAAAACAGCTAGAGCTTGTTAAGGTAATTACACCGGGGAAGGATAATGTACTTGGGACTCCTCAGAAGAATCTGATTTGTGCTGAGGGGATAGAGATAAAAGCTCATTTAGGAACGACATGAACATGCTGGGTAGGTAGCTGTTTATCAGTAAATATCTCCACTGAGATTAAGAAAAGCAGTAGCTTAATAAATTAAGTACTTCCTGGTATGGTTACTGTACTGGTAACTCCCCAAAAGAATCTGGATTGTGGTGAGGGAACAGAGAAAAAAGCTCATTTAGGACCTGCACTTACGAAGGGGGTAGGCACTTGTATATCAGGGAGTAAACCTTCTGAGAATAAAAAGAGCTGGAGCTTGTTAAGGTAATTAAACAGGGGAAAGGATAATGTACTGGTAACTCCTCAGAAGTATCTGATTTGTGGTGAGGGGAGAGAGATAAAAGCTCATTTAGGAACGACATGAACATGCTGCGTAGGTAGCTGTATATCAGTAAATATCTCCACTGAGATTAAGAAAAGAGGTAGCTTAATAATTTAAGTACTTCCTGGTATGGTTACTGTACTGGAAACTCCCCAAAAGAATCTGGATTGTGGTGAGAGAACAGAGAAAAAAGCTCATTTAGGACGTGCACTTACGAAGGGGGTAGGCAGCGGTATATCAGGGAGTAAACCTTCTGAGAATAAAAACAGCTGGAGCTTGTTAAGGTAATTACACAGGGGAAAGGATAATGTACTGGGAACTCCTCAGAAGAATCTGATTTGTGGTGAGGGGAGAGAGACAAAAGCTCATTTAGGAACGACATGAACATGCTGCGTAGGTAGCTGTTTATCAGTAAATATCTCCACTGAGATTAAGAAAAGCAGTAGCGTAATAAATTAAGTACTTCATGGTATGGATACTGTACTGGTAACTCCCCAGAAGAATCGGGATTTTTGTGAGGGAACAGAGAAAAAGCTCATTTAGGATCTGCACTTACGAAGGGGGTAGGCAGCTGTATATCAGGGAGTAAACCTTCTGAGAATAAAAACAGCTGGAGCTTGTTAAGGTAATTACACAGGGAAAGGAAAATATACTGGGAACTCCTCAGAAGAATCTGATTTGTGGTGAGGGGAGAGAGATAAAAGCTCATTTAGGAACGACATGAACATGCTGCGTAGGTAGCTGTTTATCAGTAAATATCTCCACTGAGATTAAGAAAAGCAGTAGCTTAATAAATTAAGTACTTCCTGGAATGGTTACTGTACTGGTAACTCCCCAAAAGAATCTGGATTGTGGTGAGGGAACAGAGAAAAAAGCTCATTTAGGACCTGTAATTATGAAGGGGGTATGCTGCTGTATATCAGGGAGTAAACCTTCTGAGAATAAAAAACAGCTGGAGCTTGTTAAGGTAATTACACAGGGGAAAGGATAATGTACTGGGAACTCCTCAGAAGAATCTGATTTGTGGTGAGCGGAGAGAGATAAAAGCTCATTTACGAACGACATGAACATGCTGCTTAGGTAGATGTTTATCAGTAAATATCTCCACTGAGATTAAGAAAACAGTAGCTTAATAAATTAAGTACTTCCTGGTATGGATACTGTACTGGTAACTCCCCAAAAGAATCTGATTGTGGTGAGGGAACAGAGAAAAAAGCTCATTTAGGACCTGCACTTACGAATGGGGTAGGCATCTGTATATCAGGGAGTAAACCTTCTGAGAATAAAAACAGCTGGAGCTTGTTAAGGTAATTACACAGGGGAAAGGATAATGTACTGGGAACTCCTCAGAAGAATCTGATTTGTGGTGAGGGGAGAGAGATAAAAGCTTATTTAGGAACGACATGAACATGCTGCATACGTAGCTGTTTATCAGTAAATATCTCCACTGAGATTAAGAAAAGCAGTAGCTTAATAAATTAAGTACTTCCTGGTATGGTTACTGTACTGGTAACTCCCCAAAAGAATCTGGATTGTGGTGAGGGAACAGAGAAAAAAGCTCATTTAGGACCTGCACTTACAAAGGGGGTAGGCAGCTGTATATCAGGAGTATCCCTTCTGAGAATAAAAACAGCTGGAGCTTGTTAAGGTAATTACACAGGGGAAAGGATAATGTACTGGGAACTCCTCAGATGAATCTGATTTGTGGTGAGGGGAGAGAGATAAAAGCTCATTTAGGAACGACATGAACATGCTGCGTAGGTAGCTCTTTATCAGTAAATATCTCTACTGAGATTAAGAAAAGCAGTAGCTTAATAAATTAAGTACTTCCTGGTATGGATACTGTACTGGTAACTCCCCAAAAGAATCTGGATTGTGGTGAGGGAACAGAGAAAAAAGCTCATTTAGGACCTGCACTTACGAAGGGGGTAGGCAGCTGTATATCAGGGAGTAAACCTTCTGAGAATAAAAACAGCTGGAGCTTGTTAAGGTAATTCCACAGGGGAAAGGATAATGTACTGGGAACTCCTCAGAAGAATCCGATTTGTGGTGAGGGGAGAGAGATAAAAGCTCATTTAGGAACGACATGAACATGCTGCGTACGTAGCTGTTTATCAGTAAATATCTCCACTGAGATTAAGAAAAGCAGTAGCTTAATAAATTAAGTACTTCCTGGTATGGTTACTGTACTGTAACTGCCCAAAAGAATCTGGATTGTGGTGAGGGAACAGAGAAAAAAGCTCATTTAGGACCTGCACTTACGAAGGGGGTAGGAAGCTGTATATCAGGGAGTAAACCTTCTGAGAATAAAAACAACTGGAGCTTATTAAGGTAATTACACAGGGGAAAGGATAATGTACTGGGAACTCCTCAGAAGAATCTGATTTGTGGTGAGGGGGACAGAGATAATAGCTCATTTAGGAACGACATGAACATGCTGCATACGTAGCTGTTTATCAGTAAATATCTCCACTGAGATTAAGAAAAGCAGTAGCTTAATAAATTAAGTACTTCCTGGTATGGTTACTGTACTGGTAACTCCCCAAAGGAATCTGGATTGTGGTGAGGGAACAGAGAAAAAAAGCTCATTTAAGACCTGCACTTACGAAGGGGGTAGGCAGCAGTACATCAGGGAGTAAACCTTCTGAGAATAAAAACAGCTGGAGCTTGTTAAGGTAATTACACAGGGGAACGGATAACGTACTGGGAATTCCTCAGAAGAATCTGATTTGTGGTTAGGGGAGAGAGATAAAAGCTCATTTAGGAACGACATGAACATGCTGCGTACGTAGCTGTTTATCAGTAAATATCTCCACTGAGATTAAGAAAACAGTAGCTTCATAAATTAAGTACTTCCTGCTGTGGATACTGTACTGGTAACTCCCCAAAAGTATCTGGATTGTGGTGAGGGAACAGAGAAAAAAGCTCATTTAGGACCTGCACTTACGAAGGGGGTAGAAAGCTGTATATCAGGGAGTAAACCTTCTGAGAATAAAAGCAGCTGGAGCTTGTTAAGGTAATTACACATGGGAAAGGATAATGTACTGGGAACTCCTCAGAAGAATCTGATTTGTGGTGAGGGGAGAGAGATAAAAGCTCATTTAGGATCGACATGAACATGCTGCATACGTAGCTGTTTATCAGTAAATATCTCCACTGAGATTAAGAAAAGCAGTAGCTTAATAAATTAAGTACTTCCTGCTGTGGATACTGTACTGGTAACTCCCCAAAAGTATCTGGATTGTGGTGAGGGAACAGAGAAAAAAGCTCATTTAGGACCTGCACTTACGAAGGGGGTAGGCAGCTGTATATCAGGGAGTAAACCTCCTGAGATTAAAAACAGCTGGAGCTTGTTAAGGTAATTACACAGGGGAAAGGATAATGTACTGGGAACTCCTCAGAAGAATGTGATTTGTGGTGAGGGGAGAGAGATAAAAGCTCATTTAGGAACGACATGAACATGCTGCGTAGGTAGCTGTTTATCAGTAAATATCTCCACTGAGATTAAGAAAAGCAGTAGCTTAATAAACTAAGTACTTCCTGGTATGGTTACTGTACTGGTAACTCCCCAAAAGAATCTGGATTGTGGTGAGGGAACAGAGAAAAAAGCTCATTTAGGACCTGCACTTACGAAGGGGGTAGGCAGCAGTATATCAGGGGAGTAAACCTTCTGAGAATAAAAACACGTGGAGCTTGTTAAGGTAATTACACAGGAGAAAGGATAATGTACTGGGAACTCCTCAGAACCATCTGATTTGTGCTGAGAGGAGAGAGATAAAGCTCATTTAGGAACGACATGAACATGCTGCGTAGGTAGCTGTTTATCAGTAAATATCTCCACTGAGATTAAGAAAAGCAGTAGCTTAATAAATTAAGTACTTCCTGCTATGTATACTGTACTGGTAACTCCCAAAAGAATCTGGATTATGGTGAGGGTACAGAGAAAAAAGGTCATTTAGGTCCTGCACTTACGAAGGGGGTAGGCAGCAGTATATGATTTAGTCAACCTCCTGAGAATAAAAACAGCTGGAGCTTGTTAAGGTAATTACACAGGGGACAGGATAATGTACTGAGAACTCCTCAGAAGAATCTGATTTGTGGTGAGGGGAGAGAGATAAAAGCTCATTTAGGAACGACATGAATATGCTGCGTAGGTAGCTGTTTATCAGTAAATATCTCCACTGAGATTAAGAAAAGCAGTAGCTTAATAAATTATGTACTTCCTGCTATGGATACTGTACTGGTAACTCCCAAAGAATCTGGATTGTGGTGAGGGAACAGAGAAAAAAGCTCATTTAGGACCTGCACTTACGAAGGGGGTAGGCAGCTGTATATCAGGGAGTAAACCTCCTGAGATTAAAAACAGCTGGAGCTTGTTAAGGTAATTACACAGGGGAAAGGATAATGTACTGGGAACTCCTCAGAAGAATCTGATTTGTGGTGAGGGGAGAGAGATAAAAGCTCATTTAGGAACGACATGAACATGCTGCGTAGGTAGCTGTTTATCAGTAAATATCTCCACTGAGATTAAGAAAAGCAGTAGCTTAATAAACTAAGTACTTCCTGGTATGGTTACTGTACTGGTAACTCCCCAAAAGAATCTGGATTGTGGTGAGGGAACAGAGAAAAAAGCTCATTTAGGACCTGCACTTACGAAGGGGGTAGGCAGCAGTATATCAGGGAGTAAACCTTCTGAGAATGAAAACAGGTGGAGCTTGTTAAGGTAATTACACAGGGGAAAGGATAATGTACTGGGAACTCCTCAGAAGAATCTGATTTGTGCTGAGGGGAGAGAGATAAAAGCTCATTTAGGAACGACATGAACATGCTGCGTAGGTAGCTGTTTATCAGTAAATATCTCCACTGAGATTAAGAAAAGCAGTAGCTTAATAAATTAAGTACTTCCTAGTATGGTTACTGTACTGGTAACTCCCCAAAAGAATCTGGATTGTGGTGAGGGAACAGAGAAAAAAGCTCATTTAGGACCTGCACTTACGAAGGGGGTAGGCAGCAGTATATCAGGGAGTAAACCTTCTGAGAATGAAAACAGGTGGAGCTTGTTAAGGTAATTACACAGGGGAAAGGATCATGTACTGGGAACTCCTCAGAAGAATCTGATTTGTGCTGAGGGGAGAGAGATAAAAGCTCATTTAGGAACGACATGAACATGCTGCGTAGGTAGCTGTTTATCAGTAAATATCTCCACTGAGATTAAGAAAAGCAGTAGCTTAATAAATTAAGTACTTCCTAGTATGGTTACTGTACTGGTAACTCCCCAAAAGAATCTGGATTGTGGTGAGGGAACAGAGAAAAAAGCTCATTTAGGACCTGCACTTACGAAGGGGTAGGCAGCTGTATATCAGGGAGTAAACCTTCTGAGAATAAAAACAGCTGGGGCTTGTTAAGGTAATTTCACAGGGAAAGGATAATGTACTGGGAACTCCTCAGAAGAATCTGATTGTGGTGAGGGGAGAGAGATAAATGCTCATTTAGGAACGACCTGAACATGCTGCATACGTAGCAGTTTATCAGTAAATATCTCCACTGAGATTAAGAAAACAGTAGCTTAATAAATTAAGTACTTCCTGCTGTGGATACTGTACTGGTAACTCCCCAAAAGAATCTGGATTGTGGTGAGGGAACAGAGAAAAAAGCTCATTTAGGACCTGCACTTGCGAAGGGGGTAGGCAGCTGTATATCAGGGAGTATCCCTTCTGAGAATAAAAACAGCTGGAGCTTGTTAAGGTAATTACACAGGGGAAAGGATAATGTACGGGGAACTCCTCAGAAGGACAGAACTTCTCAGAAGGATAGAACTTCCTTAACAAAGACCCTGAAAGGCTACAAATCAAAGAAAGGTTGGACAAATAGGACTGCATCAAACTCCAGAGCTTCTGCACGGCAAAGGACATAGCTCTCAAGATAAACAGAAAGCCCACAGACTGGGAGAAGATCTTTACCGGACATTCAACAGACAAAGGCCTCATCTCTAAAATATTTGCAGAACTAAAAAAATTACCTTCTTCCAAAACAAAACTGCAAAGAACCAATAGCCCCCTCATCAAGTGGGCTAAAGACTTACAAAGAAACTTCTCTGATGAGGAAATGAGAATGGCCAATAGACATATGAAAAATGCTCTACATCACTGGCCATAAAGGAAATGCAAATCAAAACAACATTGAGATTCCATCTCACCCCAGCAAGAATGTCATATATCAAGAAAACTAATAATAACAATTGTTGGAGGGGATGTGGCCAAAAGGGAACCCTACTTCATTGTTGGTGGGAATGTAAACTGGTTCAGCCACTCTGGCAAGCAGTATGGAGATTCCTCAGAAGGCTCAATATAGAACTCCCCTATGACCCAGCAGCCCCACTGTTGGGTATCTATCCAAAAGACCACAAACAAAATCACAGTAATGCCACCAGCACAACAATGTTCATCGCAGCACAATTTGTCATAGCGAGAAGCTGGAACTAACCCAGATGCCCCTCCATAGATGAATGGATCAGGAAAATGTGGTACATTTACACAATGGAATTTTATGCCTCTATCAGAAAGAATGACATTGTTCCATTTGTAAGGAAATGGAAGGACTTGGAAAAAGTTATACTAAGTGAAGTGAGCCAGACCCAAAGAAACATGGACTCTATGGCCTCCCTTATTGGGAATAATTAGTACAGGTTTAGGCAAGCCATAGCAGAGCATCACAAGGCCCAATAGCTATACCCTTAGGAACACATAAGATGATGCTAAGTGAAATGACTCCATGATATGGAAACAAGTGATATATCACAGTTATAACTACTTTCAACGTCCTATGTATATGTGTAGTTTCTATTATTGACGATGTTTTGTATCACCCTCCTATGTTTGTACCTACACTATCTCTGTAATCTTATCTGAGTATATTGGAAACCGTGGTTACTGGTATTGGAAGTAGGAAATTCAAAGGGAATACCAAATTCGAGAGACACAGGGTAAAAAAAGAGAAATAACTACAAAAGCAATACTTGCAAAACTGTTTGGTGTAAGTGAACTGAACAACTGGGCGGGGGGGAGGGAAAGGGGGGAGGGAGGGGGGCATGAGGGACAAGGCAACAAACAGTACAAGAAATGTATCCAATGCCCAACGTATGATACTGTAAACTCTGTACGTCAGTGTGAAAATAAAAATTTGAGAAAAAAAAAAAAGAATCTGATTTGTGGTGAGGGGGAGAGAGATAAAAGCTCAATTAGGAACGACATGAACATGATGCGTACGTAGCTGTTTATCAGTAAATATCTCCACTGAGATTAAGAAAAGCAGTAGCTTAATAAATTAAGTACTTCCTGGTATGGTTACTGTACTGGTAACTCCCAAAAGAATCTGGATTGTGGTGAGGGAACAGAGAAAAAAGCTCATTTAGGACCTGCACTTACGAAGTGGGTAGGAAGCTGTATATCAGGGAGTAAACCTTCTGAGAATAAAAACAAATGAGCTTGTTAAGGTAATTACACAGGGGAAAGGATAATGTACTGGGAACTCCTCAGAAGAATCTGATTTGTGGTGAGGGGAGAGAGATAAAAGCTCATTTAGGAACGACATGAACATGCTGCCTACATAGCTGTTTATCAGTAAATATCTCCACTGAGATTAAGAAAAGCAGTAGCTTAATAAATTAAGTACTTCCTGGTATGGTTACTGTACTGGTAACTCCCCAAAAGAATCTGGATTGTGGTGAGGGAACAGAGAAA
>NW_025957085.1:0-33742 GCF_023159225.1 Perognathus longimembris pacificus
CCTACCCCCTTCGAAAGTGCAGGTCCTATATGAGCTTTTTTCTCTGTTCCCTCACCACAATCCAGATTCTTTGGGGAGTTACCAGTACAGTAACCATCCAGGAAGTACTTAATTTATTAAGCACTGCTTTTCTTAATCTCAGTGGAGATATTTACTGATAAACAGCTACCTACGCAGCATGTTCATGTCGTTCCTAAATGAGCTTTTATCTCTCTCCCCTCACCACAAATCAGATTCTTCTGATGATTTCCCAGTTCATTATCCTTTCCCCTGTGAAATTACCTTAACAAGCTCCAGTTGTTTTTATTCTCAGACGGTTTACTCCCTGATATACATCTGCCTACCCCCTGCGTAAGTGGCAGGTCCTAAATGAGCTTTTTTCTCTGTTCCCCAACCACAATCCAGATTCTTTTGGGGAGTTATCAGTACAGTAACCATACCAGGAAGTACTTAATTTATTAAGCTACTGCTTTTCTTAATCTCAGTGGAGATATTTACTGATAAATAGCTACCTACGCAGCATGTTCATGTCGTTCCTAAATGAGCTTTTATCTCTCTCCCCTCACCACAAATCAGATTTTTCTGAGGAGATGCCAGTACATTATCCTTTCTCCTGTGTAATTACCTTAACAAGCTCCAGCTGTTTTTATTCTCAGAATGTTTACTCCCTGGTATACAGCTACCTACCCCCTTCGTAAGTGTAGGTCCAAAATGAGCTTTTTTCTCTGTTCCCTCACCACAATCCAGATGCTTTTGTGGAGTGACCAGTACAGTAATCATACCAGGAAGTACTTAATTTATTAAGCTACTGCTTTTCTTAATCTCAGTGGAGATATTTACTGATAAACAGCTACGTACGCAGCATGTTCATGTCGTTCCTAAATGAGCTTTTATCTCTCTCCCCTCACCACAAATCAGATTCTTCTGAGGAGTTCCCAGTACATTATCCTTTCCCCTGTGTATTACCTTAACAAGCTCCAGCTGTTTTTATTCTCAGAAGGTTTACTCCCTGATATACAGCTGCCCTGCCCCCTTCGAAAGTGCAGGTACTAAATGAGCTTTTTCCTCTGTTCTCTCACCACATTCCAGATTTTTGGGGAGTTACCAGTACAGTAACCATACCAGGAAGTACTTAACTTATTAAGCTACTGCTTTTCTCATCTCAGTGGGAGATATTTACTGATAAACAGCTACCTACGCAGCATGTTCCTGTCTTTCCTAAATGAGCTTTTATCTCTCTCCCCTCACCACAAATCAGATTCTTCTGAATTGTTCCCAGTACATTTTCCTTTCCCCTGTGTAATTACCTTAACCAGCTCCAGCTTTTTTTATTCTCAGAAGGTTTACTCCCTGATATACAGCTGCCTACCCCCTTCGTAAGTGCAGGTCCTAAATGAGCTTTTATCTCTCTCCCTCACCACAAATCAGATCTTCTGAGGAGTTCCCAGTACATTATCCTTTCCCCTGTGTAATTACCTTAACAATCTCCAGCTGTTTTATTCTCTAGAAGGTTTACTCCCTGATATACAGCTGCCTACCACCTTCGTAAGTGCAGGTCCTAAATGAGTTTTTCTCTGTCCCCACACCACAATCCAGATTCTTTTTTGGAGTTACCAGTACAGTAACCATACCAGGAAGTACTTAATTTATTAAGCTACTGCTTTTCTTAATCTCAGTGGAGATATTTACTGATAAACAGCTACCTACGCAGCATGTTCATGTCGTTCCTAAATGAGCTTTTATCTCTCTACCCTCACCACAAATCAGATTCTTCTGAGGAGTTTCCAGTACATTATTCTTTCCCCTGTGTAATAACCTTAACAACTCCATGTGGTTTTTTTATTCTCAGACGGTTTACTCCCTGATATACAGCTGCCTACCCCCTTCGAAAGTGCAGGTCCTAAATGAACTATTTTCTCTGTTCCCTCACCACATCCAGATTCTTTGGGGAGTTACCAGTACTGTAACCATACCAGGAAGTACTTAATTTATTAAGCTACTGCTTTTCTTAATCTCAGTGGAGATATTTCCTGATAAACAGCTACCTATGCAGCATGTTCATGTCGTTCCTAAATGAGCTTTTATCTCTCTCCCCTCACCACAAATCAGATTCTTCTGAGGAGTTCCCAGTACATTATCCTTTCCCCTGTGTAATTACCTTAACAGCTCCAGCTGTTTTTTATTGTCAGAAGGTTTACTCCCTGATATACAGCTGCCTAACCCCTTCGTAAGTGCAGGTCATAAATGAGCTTTTATCTCTGTTCCCTCACCACAATCCAGATTCTTTTGGGAGTTACCAGTACAGTAACCATACCAGTAAGTACTTAATTTATTAAGCTACTGCTTTTCTTAATCTCAGTGGAGATATTTACTGATAAACAGCTACGTACCCAGCATGTTCATGTCGTTCCTAAATGAGCTTTTATCTTCTCCCCTCACCACAAATCAGATTCTTCTGAGGAGTTCCCAGTACATTATCCTTTCCCCTGTGTAATTACCTAACATGCTCCAGCTGTTTTTATTCTCAGAAGGTTTACTCCCTGATATACAGCTGCCTACCCCTTCGTAAGTGCAGGTCCTAAATGAGCTTTTTTCTCTGTTCCCCCTCACCACAATCCAGATTCTTTTGGGGAGTTACCAGTACAGTAACCATACCAGGAAGTACTTAATTTATTAAGCTACTGCTTTTCTTAATCTCAGTGGAGATATTTACTGATAAACAGCTACCTACGCAGCATGTTCATGTCGTTCCTAAATGAGCTTTTATCTCTCTCCCCTCACCACAATCAGATTCTTCTGAGGAGTTCCCAGTACATTATCCTTTCCCCTGTGTAATTACCTTAACAAGCTCCAGCTGTTTTTATTCTCAGAAGGTTTACTCCCTGATATACAGCTGCCTACCCCTTTCGTAAGTGCAGGTCCTAAATGAGCTATTTTCTCTGTTCCCTCACCACAATCCAGATTCTTTTGGGGAGTTACCAGTACAGTAACCATACCAGGAAGTACTTCATTTATTAGCTACTGCTTTGCTTAATCTCAGTGGGAGATATTTACTGATAACAGCTACCCTACGCAGCATGTTCATGTCGTTCCTAAATGAGCTTTTATCTCTCTCGCCTCACCACAATTCAGATTCTTCTGAGGAGTTGCCAGTACATTATCCTTTCCCCTCTGTAATTACCTTAACAAGCTCCAGCTGTTTTTATTCTCAGAAGGTTTACTCCCTGATTTACAACTGCCTACCCCCTTCGTAAGTGCAGTTCCTCAATGAGCTTTTTCTCTGTTCCCTCACCACAATCCAGATTCTTTTGGGAGTTACCAGTACAGTAACCATTACAAGGATTTACTTAATTATTAAGCTACTGCTTTTCTTAATGTCAGTGGAAATATTAACTGATAAACAGCTACGTACGCAGGATGTTCATGTCGTTCCTAAATGAGCTTTTATCTCTCTCCCCCTCACCACAAATCAGATTCTTCTGAGGAGTTCCCAGTACATTTTCCTTTCCCCTGTGTAATTACCTTAACATGCTCCAGCTGTTTTTATTCTCAGAAGGTTTACTCCCTGATATACAGCGCCTACCCCCTTCGTAAGTGCAGGTCCTAAATGAGCTATTTTCTCTGTTCCCTCACCACAATCCAGATTCTTTTGGGGAGTTACCAGTACAGTAACCATACCAGGAAGTACTTCATTTATTAAGCTACTGCTTTGCTTAATCTCAGTGGAGATATTTACTGATAAACAGCTACCTACGCAGCATGTTCATGTCGTTCCTAAATGAGCTTTTATCTCTCTCCCCTCACCACAATTCAGATTCTTCTGAGGAGTTGCCAGTACATTATCCTTTCCCCTCTGTAATTACCTTAACAAGCTCCAGCTGTTTTTATTCTCAGAAGGTTTACTCCCTGATTTACAACTGCCTACCGCCTTCGTAAGTGCAGTTCCTCAATGAGCTTTTTTCTCTGTTCCCTCACCACAATCCAGATTCTTTTGGGGAGGTACCAGTACAGTAACCATACCAGGATTTACTTAATTTATTTAGCTACTGCTTTTCTTAATCTCAGTGGAAATATTTACTGATAAACAGCTACGTACGCAGCATGTTCATGTCGTTCCTAAATGAGCTTTTATCTCTCTCCCCTCACCACAAATCAGATTCTTCTGAGGAGTTCCCAGTACATTATCCTTTCCTCTGTGTAATTACCTTAACAAGCACCAGCTGTTTTTATTCTCAGAAGGTTTACTCCCTGATATACAGCTGCCTAACCCCTTCGAAGTGCAGGTCCTAATTGAGCTTTTTTCTCTGTTCCCTCACCACAATGTCAGATTCTTTTGGGGAGTTACCAGTACAGTAACCATACCAGGAAGTACTTAATTTATTAAGCTACTGCTTTTCTTAATCTCAGTGGAGATATTTACTGATTAACAGCTACCTACGCAGCATGTTCTGTCGTTCCTAAATGAGCTTTTATCTCTCTCCCCTCACCACAAATCAGATTCTTTTGAGGAGTTCCCAGTACATTATCCTTTCCCCTGTGTTATTACCTTAACAAGCTCCAGCTGTTTTTATTCTCAGAAGGTTTACTCCCTGAAATACAGCTGCCTACCCCCTTCGAAAGGGCAGGTCCTAAATGATTTTTTTCTCTGTTCCCTCACCATAATCCAGATTCTTTTGGGGAGTTACCAGTACAGTAACCATACCAGGAAGTACTTAATTTATTAAGCTACTGCTTTTCTTAATCTCAGTGGAGATATTTACTGATACACAGCTACCTACGCAGCATGTTCATGTCCGTTCCTAAATGAGCTTTTATCTCTCTCCCCTCACCACAATCAGATTCTTCTGAATTCCCCAGTACATTATCCTTTCCCCTGTGTAATTACCTTAACAAGCCCCAGCTGTTTTGATTCTCAGAAGGTTTACTCCCTGATATACAGCTGCCTACCCCTTTCGTAAGTGCAGGTCCTAATGAGCTTTTTTCTCTGTTCCCTCACCACAATCCAGATTCCTTGGGGAGTTACCAGTACAGTAACCATACCAGGAAGTACTTAATTTATTAAGCTACTGCTTTTCTTAATCTCAGTGGAGATATTAACTGATAAACAGCTACCTACGCAGCTGTTCATGTCGTTCCTAAATGAGCTTTTATCTCTCTCCCTCACCACAACTCAGATTCTTCGAGGAGTTCCCAGTACATTATCCTTTCCCCTGTGTAATTACCTTAACAAGCTCCAGCTGTTTTTATTCTCAGAAAGTTTACTCCCTGATATACAGCTGCCTACCCCCTTCGAAAGTGCAGGTCCTAAATGAGTTTTTTTTCTCTGTTCCCTCACCATAATCCAGATTCTTTTGGGGAGTTACCATTACAGTAACCATACCAGGAGTACTTAATTTATTAAGCTACTGCTTTTCTTAATCTCAGTGGAGATATTTACTGATACACAGCTACCTACGCAGCATGTTCATGTCGTTTCTAAATGAGCTTATATCTCTCTCCCCTCACCACAAATCAGATTCTTCTGAGTTCCCAGTACATTATCCTTTCCCCTGTGTAATTACCTTACAAGCTCCAGCTGTTTTGATTCTCAGAAGGTTTACTCCCTGATATACAGCTGCCTACCCCTTTCGGAAGTGCAGGTCCTAAATGAGCTTTTTTCTCTGTTCCCTCACCACAATCAGATTCTTTTGGGGAGTTACCAGTACAGTAACCATCCAGGAAGTATTTAATTATTAAGCTACTGCTTTTCTTAATCTCAGTGGAGATATTAACTGATAAACAGCTACCTACGCAGCATGTTCATGTCGTTCCTAAATGAGCTTTTATCTCTCTCCCCTCACCACAACTCAGATTCTTCGGAGGAGTTCCCAGTACATTATCCTTTCCCCTGTGTAATTACCTTAACAAGCTCCAGCTGTTTTTATTCTCAGAAGGTTTACTCCCTGATATACAGCTGCCTACCCCCCTTCGTAAGTGCAGGTCCTAAATGAGCTTTTTCTCTGTTCCCTCAATACAATCCAGATTCTTTTGGGGACTTACCAGTACAGTAAACATACCAGGAAGTACTTAATTTATTAAGCTACTGCTTTTCTTAATCTCAGTGGAGATATTTACTGATAAACAGCTACCTACGCAGCATGTTCATGTCGTTCCTAAATGAGCTTTTATCTCTCTCCCCTCACCACAAATCAGATTCTTCTGAGGAGTTCCCAGTACAATTATCCTTTCCCCTGTGTAATTACCTTAACAAGCTCCAGCTGTTTTTATTCTCAGAAGGTTTACTCCCTGATATACAGCTGCCTACCCCCCTTCGTAAGTGCAGGTCCTAAATGAGCTTTTTTCTCTGTTCCCTCACCACAATCCAGATTCTTTTGGGGTGTTACCAGTACAGTACCCATACCAAGAAGTACTTAATTTATTAAGCTACTGCTTTTCTTAATCTCAGTGGAGATATTGACTGATAAACAGCTACGTACGCAGCATGTTCATGTCGTTCCTAAATGAGCTTTTATCTCTCCCCCTCACCACAAATCAGATTCTTCTGAGGAGTTCCCAGTACATTATCCTTTCCCCTGTGTAATTACCTTAACAAGCTCCAGCTGTTTTTATTCTCAGAAGGTTTACTCCCTGATATACAGCTGCCTACCCACTTCGTAAGTGCAGGTCCTAAATGAGCTTTTTTCTCTGTTCCCTCACCACAATCCAGAGTCTTTTGGGAGTTAACCATTACAGTAACCATACCAGGAAGTACTTAATTTATTAAGCTACTGCTTTTCTTAATCTCAGTGGAGTTATTTAATGATAAACAGCTACCTACGCAGCATGTTCATGTCGTTCCTAAATGAGCTTTATCTCTATCCCCTCACCACAAATCAGATTCTTCTGAGGAGTTCCCAGTACTTTATAATTTCCCCTGTGTAATTACCTTAACAAGCTCCAGCTGTTTTTATTCTCAGAAGGTTTACTCCCTGATATACAGCTGCCTACCCCCTTCGTAAGTGCAGGTCCTAAATGAGCTGTTTTCTCTGTTCCCTCACCACAATCCAGATTCTTTTGGGGAGTTACCAGTACAGTACCATACCAGGAAGTACTTAATTATTAAGCTACTGCTTTTCTTAATCTCAGTGGAGATATTTACTGATACACAGCTACCTACGCAGCATGTTCATGTCGTTTCTAAATGAGCTTATATCTCTCTCCCCCTCACCACAAATCAGATTCTTCTGAGTTCCCAGTACATTATCCTTTCCCCTGTGTAATTACCTTAACAAGCTCCATCTGTTTTGATTCTCAGAAGGTTTACTCCCTGATATACAAGCTGCCTACCCCTTTCGTAAGTGCAGGTCCTAAATGAGCTTTTTTCTCTGTTCCCTCACCACAATCCAGATTCTTTTGGGGAGTTACCAGTACAGTAACCATACCAGGAAGTATTTAATTTATTAAGCTACTGCTTTTCTTAATCTCAGTGGAGATATTAACTGATAAACAGCTACCTACGCAGCATGTTCATGTCGTTCTAAATGAGCTTTTATCTCTCTCCCCTCACCACAACTCAGATTCTTCGGAGGAGTTCCCAGTACATTATCCTTTCCCCTGTGTAATTACCTTAACAAGCTCCAGCTGTTTTTATTCTCAGAAGGTTTACTCCCTGATATACAGCTGCCTACCCCCTTCGTAAGTGCAGGTCCTAAATGAGCTTTTTTCCTCTGTTCCCTCAATACAATCCAGATTCTTTTGGGGACTTACCAGTACAGTAACCATACCAGGAAGTACTTAATTTATTAAGCTACTGCTTTTCTTAATCTCAGTGGAGATATTTACTGATAAACAGCTACCTACGCAGCATGTTCATGTCGTTCCTAAATGAGCTTTTATCTCTCTCCCCTCACCACAAATCAGATTCTTCTGAGGAGTTCCCAGTACATTATCCTTTCCCCTGTGTAATTACCTTAACAAGCTCCAGCTGTTTTTATTCTCAGAGGTTTACTCCCTGATATACAGCTGCCTACCCCATTCGTAAGTGCAGGTCCTAAATGAGCTTTTTTCTCTGTTCCCTCACCACAATCCAGATTCTTTTGGGGTGTTACCAGTACAGTACCCATACCAAGAAGTACTTAATTTATTAAGCTACTGCTTTTCTTAATCTCAGTGGAGATATTTACTGATAAACAGCTACGTATGCAGCATGTTCATGTCGTTCCTAAATGAGCTTTTTATCTCTCTCCCCTCACCACAAATCAGATTCTTCTGAGGAGTTCCCAGTACATTATCCTTTCCCCTGTGTAATTACCTTAACAAGCTCCAGCTGTTTTTATTCTCAGAAGGTTTACTCCCTGATATACAGCTGCCTACCCCCTTCGTAAGTGCAGGTCCTAAATGAGCTTTTTTCTCTTTTCCCTCACCACAATCCAGATTCTTTTGGGGAGTTACCAGTACAGTAACCATACCAGGAAGTACTTAATTTAGTAAGCTACTGCTTTTCTTAATCTCAGTGGAGATATTTACTGATAAACAGCTACGTATGCAGCATGTTCATGTCGTTCCTAAATGAGCTTTTATCTCTCTCCCCTCACCACAAATCAGATTCTTCTGAGGAGTTCCCAGTACATTATCCTTTCCCCTGTGTAATTACCTTAACAAACTCCAGCTGTTTTTATTCTCAGAAGGTTTACTCCCTGATATACTGCTGCCTACCCCCTTCGTAAGTGCAGGTCCTAAATGAGCTTTTTTCTCTGTTCCCTCACCACAATCCAGATTCTTTTGGGGAGTTACCAGTACAGTAACCATACCAGAAGTACTTAATTTATTAAGCTACTGCTTTTCTTAATCTCAGTTTAGATATTTACTGATAAACAGCTACCTATGCAGCATGTTTATGTCGTTCCTCAATGAGCTTTTATCTCTCTCCCCTCACCACAAATCAGATTCTTCGGAGAAGTTCCCAGTACATTATCATTCCCCTGTGTAATTACCTTAACAAGCTCCAGCTGTTTTTATTCTCAGAAGGTTTACTTCCTGATATACAGCTGCCTACCCCCTTTGTAAGTGCAGGACCTAAATGAGCTTTCTTTCTCTGTTCCCTCAACACAATCCAGATTCTTATGTGGAGTTACCGGTACAGTACCCATACCAGTAAGTACTTAATTTATTAAGCTACTGCTTTCTTAATCTCAGTGGAGATATTTACTGATACACAGCTACCTACGCAGCATGTTCATGTCGTTCCTAAATGAGCTTTTATCTCTCTCCCCTCACCACAAATCAGATACTTCTGAGTTCCCAGTACATTATCCTTTCCCCTGTGTAATTACCTTAACAAGCTCCAGCTGTTTTGATTCTCAGAAGGTTTACTCCCTGATATACAGCTGCCTACCCCTTTCGTAAGTGCAGGTCCTAAATGAGCTTTTTTCTCTGTTCCCTCACCACAATCCAGATTCTTTTGGGGAGTTACCAGTACAGTAACCATACCAGGAAGTACTTAATTTATTAAGCTACTGCTTTTCTTAATCTCATTGGAGATATTTACTGATAAACAGCTACGTACCCAGCATGTTCATGTCGTTCCTAAATGAGCTTTTATCTCTCTCCCCCTCACCACAAATCAGATTCTTCTGAGGAGTTCCCAGTACATTATCCTTTCCCCTGTGTAATTACCTTAACAAGCTACAGCTGTATTTATTCTCAGAAGGTTTACTCCCTGATATACAGCTGCTTACCCCCTGCGTAAGTGCAGGTCCTAAATGAGCTTTTTTCTCTGTTCCCTCACCACAATCCAGATTCTTTTGGGGAGTTACCAGTACAGTAACCACACAAGGATGTACTTAATTTATTAAGCTACTGTTTTTCTTAATCTCAGAGGAGATATTTACTGATAAACAGCTACCTACGCAGTATGTTCATGTCGTTCTAATGAGCTTTTATCTCTCTCCCCTCACCACAAATCAGATTCTTGTGAGGAGTTCCAATACATTATCCTTTCCCCTGTGTAATTACCTTAACAACTCCAGCTGTTTTTATTCTCAGAAGGTTTACTCCCTGATATACAGCTGCCTACCCCCTTCGTAAGTGCAGGTCCTAAATGAGCTTTTTTCTCTGTTCCCTCACCACAATCCAGATTCTTTTGGGGACTTACCAGTACAGTAACCATACAAGGAAGTACTTAATTTATTAAGCTACTGCTTTCTTAATCTCAGTGGAGATATTTACTGATAAACAGCTACCTACGCAGCATGTTCATGTCGTTCCTATATGAGCTTTTATCTCTCTCCCTTCACCACAAATCAGATTCTTCTGAGGAGTTCCCAGTACATTATCCTCTCCCCTGTGTAATTACCTTAACAAGCTCCAGCTGTATTTATTCTCAGAAGGTTTACTCACTGATATACAGCTGCCTATCACCTTCGTAAGGGCAGGTCCTAAATGAGCTTTTTTCTCTCTACCCTCACCACAATCCAGATTCTTTGGGGAGTTACCAGTACAGTAACCATATCAGGAAGTACTTAATTTATTAAGCTACTGCTTTTCTTAATCTCAGTGGAGATATTTACTGATAAACAGCTACCTACGCAGCATGTTCCTGTCGTTCCTAAATGAGCTTTTATCTCTCCCCTCACCACAAATCAGATTCTTCTGAGGAGTTCCCAGTACATTATCCTTTCCCCTGTGTAATTACCTTAAAAAGCTCCAGCTGTTTTTATTCTCAGAAGGTTTACTCCGTGATATACTGCTGCCTAACCCCTTCATAAGTGCAGGTCCTAAATGAGCTTTTATCTCTGTTCCCTCACCACAATCCAGATTCTTTTGGGGAGTTACCAGTACAGGAACCATACCAGGAAGTACTTAATTTATTAAGCTACTGCTTTTCTTAATCTCAGTGGAGATATTTACTGATAAACAGCTACCTACGCAGCATGTTCATGTCGTTCCTAAATGAGCTTTTATCTCTCTCCCCTCACCACAAATCAGATTCTTCTGAGGAGTTCCCAGTACTTTATAATTTCCCCTGTGTAATTACCTTAACAAGCTCCAGCTGTTTTTATTCTCAGAAGGTTTACTCCCTGATATACAGCTGCCTACCCCCTTCGTCAGTGCAGGTCCTAAATGAGCTTTTTTCTCTGTTCCCTCAGCACAATCCAGATTCTTTTGGGGAGTTACCAGTACAGTAACCATACCAGGAAGTACTTAATTTATTAAGCTACTGCTTTTCTTAATCTCAGTGGAGTTATTTAATGATAAACAGCTACCTACGCAGCATGTTCATGTCGTTCCTAAATGAGCATTATCTCTATCCCCTCACCACAAATCAGATTCTTTTGAGGAGTTCCCAGTACTTTATAATTTCCCCTGTGTAATTACCTTAACAAGCTCCAGCTGTTTTTATTCTCAGAAGGCTTACTCCCTGATATACAGCTGCCTACCCCCTTCGTAAGTGCAGGTCCTAAATGAGCTTTTTTCTCTGTTCCCTCACCACAATCCAGATTCTTTTGGGGAGTTACCAGTACAGTAACCATTCCAGGAAGTACTTAATTAATTAGCTACTGCTTTTCTTAATCTCAGTGGAGATATTTACTGATAAACAGCTACTTACGCAGCATGTTCATGTCGTTCCTAAATGAGCTTTTATCTCTCTCCCCTCACCACAAATCAGATTCTTCTGAGGAGTGCCCAGTACATTATCCTTTCCCCTGTGTAATTACCTTAACAAGCTCCAGCTGTTTTTATGCTCAGAAGGTTCACTCCCTGATATACAGCTGCCTACCCCCTGCGTAAGTGCAGGTCCTAAATGAGCTTTTTTCTCTGTTCCCTCACCACAATCCAGATTCTTTTGGGGAGTTACCAGTACAGTAACCATACCAGGAAGTACTTAATTTATTAAGCTACTTCTTTTCTTAATCTCAGTGGAGATATTTACTGATAAACAGCTACGTACGCAGCATGTTCATGTCGTTCCTAAATGAGCTTTTATCTCTCTCCCCTCACCACAAATCAGATTCTTCTGAGGAGTTCCCAGTACTTTATCCTTTCCCCTGTGTAATTACCTTAACAAGCTCCAGCTGTTTTTATTCTCAGAAGGTTTACTCCCTGATATACAGCTGCCTACCCCCTTCGTAAGTGCAGGTCCTAAATGAGCTTTTTTCTCTGTTCCCTCACCACAATCCAGATTCTTTTTCGGAGTTACCAGTACAGTAACCATACCAGGAAGTACTTAATTTATTAAGCTACTGCTTTTCTTAATCTCAGTGGAGATATTTACTGATAAACAGCTACGTACGCAGCATGTTCATCTCGTTCCTAAATGAGCTTTTAGCTCTCTCCCCTCACCATAAATCAGATTCTTCGGAGGAGTTCCCAGTACATTATGCTTTCCCCTGTGTAATTATCTTAACAAGCTCCAGCTGTTTTTATTCTAAGAAGGTTTACTCCCTGATATACTGCTGCCTACCCCCTTCATAAGTGCAGGTCCTAAATGAGCTTTTTTCTCTGTTCCCTCACCACAATCCAGATTCTTTGGGGAGTTACCAGTACAGTAACCATACCAGGAAGTATTTAATTTATTAAGCTACTGCTTTTCTTAATCTCAGTGGAGGTATTAACTGATAAACAGCTACCTACGCAGCATGTTCATGTCGTTCCTAAATGAGCTTTTATCTCTCTCCCCTCACCACAACTCAGATTCTTCGGAGGAGTTCCCAGTACATTATCCTTTCCCCTGTGTAATTACCTTAACAAGCTCCAGCTGTTTTTATTCTCAGAAGGTTTACTCCCTGATATACAGCTGCCTACCCCCTTCGAAAGTGCAGGTCCTAAATGAGCTTTTTTCTCTGTTCCCTCACCACAATCCAGATTCTTTTGGGGAGTTACCAGTACAGTAACCATACCAGGAAGTACTTAATTTATTAAGCTACTGCTTTTCTTAATCTCAGTGGAGATATTTACTGATAAACAGCTACCTACGCAGCATGTTCATGTCGTTCCAAAATGAGCTTTTATCTCTCTCCCCTCACCACAAATCAGATTCTTCTGAGGAGTTCCCCGTACATTATCCTTTCCCCTGTGTAATTACCTTAACAAGCTCCAGCTGTTTTTATTCTCAGAAGGTTTACTCCCTGATATACAGCTGCCTACCCCCTTCGTCAGTGCAGGTCCCTAAAGAGCTTTTTTCTCTGTTCCCTCAGCACAATCCAGATTCTTTTGGGGAGTTACCAGTACAGTAACCATACCAGGAAGTACTTAATTTATTAAGCTACTGCTTTTCTTAATCTCAGTGGAGTTATTTACTGATAAACAGCTACCTACGCAGCATGTTCATGTCGTTCCTAAATGAGCTTTATCTCTATCCCCTCACCACAAATCAGATTCTTCTGAGGAGTTCCCAGTACTTTATAATTTCCCCTGTGTAATTACCTTAACAAGCTCCAGCTGTTTTTATTCTCAGAAGGTTTACTCCCTGATATACAGCTGCCTACCCCCTTCGTAAGTGCAGGTCCTAAATGAGCTTTTTTCTCTGTTCCCTCACCACAATCCAGATTCTTTTGGGGAGTTACCAGTACAGTAACCATACCAGGAAGTACTTAAGTAATTAAGCTACTGCTTTTCTTAATCTCAGTGGAGATATTTACTGATAAACAGCTACCTACGCAGCATGTTCATGTCGTTCCTAAATGAGCTTTTTTCTCTCTCCCGTCACCACAAATCAGATTCTTCTGAGTCCTTCCCAGTACTTTATAATTTCCCCTGTGTAATTACCTTAACAAGCTCCAGCTGTTTTTAGTCTCAGAAGGTTTACTCCCTGATATACTGCTGATACCCCCTTCATAAGTGCAGGTCCTAAATGAGCTTTTTTCTCTGTTCACTCACCACAATCCAGATTCTTTTGGGGAGTTACCAGTACAGTAACCATACCAAGAAGTACTTAATTTATTAAGCTACTGCTTTTCTTAATCTCAGTGGAGATATTTATTGATAAACAGCTACCTAGGCAGCATGTTCATGTCGTTCCTAAATGAGCTTTTATCTCTCTCCCCTCACCACAAATCAGATTCTACTGACGAGTTCCCAGTACATTATCCTTTCCCCTGTGTAATTACCTTAACAAGGTCCAGCTGTTTTTATCTCAGGTTTACTCAATGATATACAGCTGCCCCCCCTTCCTAAGTGCAGGTCCTAAATGAGCTTTTTTCTCTGTTCCCTCACCACAATCCAGATTCTTTTGGGGAGTTACCAGTACAGTAACCATACCAGGAAGTACTTAATTTATTAAGCTACTGCTTTTCTTAATCTCAGTGGAGATATTTATTGATAAACAGCTACCTACGCAGCATGTTCATGTCGTTCCTAAATGTGCTTTTATCACTCCCCCTCACCACAAATCAGATTCTTCTGAGGAGTTCCCAGTACTTTATAATTTCCCCTGTGTAATTACCTTAAAAAACTCCAGCTGTTTTTATTCTCAGAAGGTTTACTCCCTGATATACAGCTGCCTACCCCCTTCGTAATTGCAGGTCCTAAATGAGCTTTTTCTCTGTTCACTCACCACAATCCAGATTCTTTTGGGGAGTTACCAGTACAGTAACCATACCAGGAAGTACTTAATTTATTAAGCTACTGCTTTTCTTAATCTCAGTGGAGATATTAACTGATAAACAGCTACTTACGCAGTATGTTCATGTCGTTCCTAAATGATCTTTTATCTCTCTCCCCTCACCACATATCAGATTCTTCTGAGGAGTTCCCAGTACATTATCCTTTCCCCTGTGTAATTACCTTAACAAGCTCCAGCTGTTTTTTTCTCAGAAGGTTTACTCCCTGATATACAGCTGCCTACCCCCTTCGTAAGTGCAGGTCCTAAATGAGCTTTTTTCTCTGTTCCCTCACCACAATCCAGATTCTTTAGGGGAGTTACCAGTACAGTAACCATACCAGGAAGTACTTAATTTATTACGCTACTGCTTTTCTTAATCTCAGTGGTGATATTTACTGATAAACAGCTACCTATGCAGCATGTTCATGTCGTTCCTAAATGAGCTTTTATCTCTCTCCCCTCACCACAAATCAGATTCTTCTGAAGAGTACCTAGTACATTATCCTTTCCCCTGTGTAATTACCTTTACAAGCTCCAGCTGTTTTTATTCTCAGAAGGTGTACTCCCTGATATACAGGTGCCTACCCCTTCATAAGTGAAGGTCCTAAATGAGCTTTTTTCTCTGTTCCCAAACCACAATCCAGATTCTTTTGGGGAGTTACCAGTACAGTAACCATACCAGGAAGTACTTAATTTATTAAGCTACTGCTTTTCTTAATCTCAGTGGAGATATTTACTGATAAACAGCTACCTATGCAGCATGTTCACGTCGTTCCAAATAGAGCTTTTAACTCTCTCCCCTCACCACAAATCATATTCTTCTGAGGAGTTCCCAGTACATTATCCTTTCCCCCTGTGTAATTACCTTAAGAAGCTCCAGCTGTTTATATTCTCAGAAGGTTTACTCCCTGATATACAGCTGCCTACCCCCTTCGTAAGTGAAGGTCCTAAATGAGATTTTTTCTCTGTTCCCTCACCACAATCCAGATTCTTTTGGGGAGTTTCCAGTACAGTATCCATAACAGGAAGTACTTAATTTATTAAGCTACTGCTTTTCTTAATCTCAGTGGAGATATTTACTGATAAACAGCTACCTACGCAGGCATGTTCATGTCGTTCATAAATGAGCTTTTATCTCTCTCCCCTCACCACAATTCAGATTCTTCTGAGGAGTTCCCAGTACATTATCTTTCCCCTGTGTAATTACCTTAACAAGCTCCAGCTGTTTTTATTCTCAGAAGGTTTACTCCCTGATAAACTGCTGCCTACCCCCTTCTTAAATGCAAATCCTAAATGAGCTTTTTTCTCTGTTCCCTCACCACAATCCAGATTCTTTTGGGGAGTTACCAGTACAGTAACCATACCAGGAAGTACTTAATTTATTAAGCTACTGCTTTTCTTAATCTCAGTTTAGATATTTACTGATAAACAGCTACCTATGCAGCATGTTTATGTCGTTCCTCAATGAGCTTTTATCTCTCTCCCCTCACCACAAATCAGATTCTTCGGAGAAGTTCCCAGTACATTATCATTCCCCTGTGTAATTACCTTAACAAGCTCCAGCTGTTTTTATTCTCAGAAGGATTACTCCCTGATATACAGCTGCCTACCCCCTTTGTAAGTGCAGGTCCTAAATGAGCTTTCTTTTCTCTGTTGCCTCAACACAATCCAGATTCTTATGTGGAGTTACCGGTACAGTACCCATACCAGTAAGTACTTAATTTATTAAGCTACTGCTTTTCTTCATCTCAGTGGAGATATTTACTGATAAACAGCTACATACGCAGCATGTTCATGTCGTTCCTAAATGAGCTTTTATCTCTCTCCCCTCACCACAATTCAGATTCTTGTGAGGAGTTCCCAGTACATTATCCTTTCCCCTGTGTAATTACCTTAACTAGCACCAGCTGTTTTTATTCTCAGAAGGTTTACTCCCTGATATACAGCTGCCTACCCCCTTCGTAAGTGCAGGTCCTAAATGAGCTTTTTCTTCTCTGTTCCCTCACCACAATCCAGATTCTTTTGGGGAGTTACCAGTACAGTAACCATACCAGGAAGTACTTAATTTATTAAGCTACTGCTTTTCTTAATCTCAGTGGAGATATTTACTGATAAACAGCTACCTACGCAGCATGTTCATGTCGTTCCTAAATGAGCTTTTATCTTTCTCCCCTCACCATAAATCAGATTCTTCTGAGGAGTTCCCAGTACATTGTCCTTTCCCCTGTGTAATTACCTTAACAAGCTCCAGCTGTTTTTATTCTCAGAAGGTTTACTCCCTGATATACAACTGCCTACCCCCTTAGTAAGTGCAGGTCCTAAATGAGCTTTTTTCTCTGTTCCCTCACCACAATCCAGATTCTTTTGGGGAGTTACCAGTACAGTAACCATACCAGGAAGTACTTAATTTATTAAGCTACTGCTTCTCTTAATCTCAGTGGAGATATTTACTGATAAACAGCTACCTACGCAGCATGTTCATCTCGTTCCTAAATGAGCTTTTATCTCTCTCCCCTCACCACAAATCAGATTCTTCTGAGGAGTTCCCAGTACATTATCCTTTCCCCTGTGTAATTACCTTAACAAGCTCCAGCTGTTTTTATTCTCAGAAGGTGTACTCCCTGATATACAGCTTCCTACCCCCTTCGTAATTGCAGGTCCTAAATGAGCTTTTTTCTCTGTTCCCTCACCACAATCCAGATTCTTTTGGGGAGTTACCAGTACAGTAACCATACCAGGAAGTACTTAATTTATTAAGCTACTGCTTTTCTTAATCTCAGTGGAGATATTTACTGATAATAGCTACGTATGCAGCATGTTCATGTCGTTCCTAAATGAGCTTTTAACTCTCTCCCCTCACCACAAATCATATTCTTCTGAGGAGTTCCCAGTACATTATCCTTTCCCCTGTGTAATTACCTTAACAAGCTCCAGCTGTTTTTATTCTCAGAAGGTTTACTCCCTGATATCAGCTGCCTACCCCCTTCGTAAGTGAAGGTCCTAAATGAGATTTTTTCTCTGTTCCCTCACCACAATCCAGATTCTTTTGGGGAGTTTCCAGTACAGAATCCATAACAGGAAGTACTTAATTTATTAAGCTACTGCTTTTCTTAATCTCAGTGGAGATATTTACTGATAAACAGCTACCTACGCAGCATGTTCATGTCGTTCCTGAATGAGCTTTTATCTCTCTCCCCTCACCACAATTCAGATTCTTCTGAGGAGTTCCCAGTACATTATCCTTTCCCCTGTGTAATTACCTTAACAAGCTCCAGCTGTTTTTATTCTCAGAAGGTTTACTCCCTGAGAAACTGCTGCCTACCCCCTTCTTAAATGCAAATCCTAAATGAGCTTTTTTCTCTGTTCCCTCACCACAATCCAGATTCTTTTGGGGAGTTACCAGTACAGTAACCATACCAGGAAGTACTTAATTTATTAAGCTACTGCTTTTCTTAATCTCAGTTTAGATATTTACTGATAAACAGCTACCTATGCAGCATGTTTATGTCGTTCCTAAATGAGCTTTTATCTCTCTCCCCTCACCACAAATCAGATTCTTCTGAGGAGTTGCCAGTACATTATCCTTCCTTCCCTGTGTAATTACGTTAACAAGCTCCAGCTGTTTTTATTCTCAGAAGGTTTACTCCCTGATATACAGCTGCCTACCCCATTCGTAAGTGCAGGTCCTAAATGAGCTTTTTTCTCTGTTCCCTCACCACAATCCAGATTCTTTTGGGGAGTTACCAATACAGTAACCATTCTAGGAAGTACTTAATTTATTAAGCTACTGCTTTTCTTAATCTCAGTGGAGATATTTACTGATAAACAGCTACCTACGCAGCATGTTCATGTCTTTCCTAAATGAGCTTTTATCTCTATCCCCTCACCACAAATCAGATTCTTCTGAATTGTTCCCAGTACATTATCATTTCCCCTGTGTAATTAACTTAACAAGCTCCAGCTGTTTTTATTTTCAGAAGGTTTTCTCCCTGATATACAGCTGCCTACCCCCTTCGTAAGTGCAGGTCCTAAATGAGCTTTTTTCTCTGTTCCCTCACCACAATCCAGATTCTTTTGGGGAGTTACCAGTACAGTAACCATACCAGGAAGTACTTAATTTATTAAGCTACTGCTTTTCTTAATCTCAGTGGAGATATTTACTGATAAACAGCTACCTAAGCAGCATGTTCATGTCGTTCCTAAATGAGCTTTTATCTCTCTCCCCTCACCACAAATCAGATTCTTGTGAGGAGTTCCCAGTACATTATCCTTTCCCCTGTGTAATTACCTTAACTAGCTCCAGCTGTTTTTATTCTCAGAAGGTTTACCTCCCTGATATACAGCTGCCTACCCCCTTCGTAAGTGCAGGTCCTAATGAGCTTTTTTCTCTGTTCCCTCACCACAATCCAGATTCTTTTGGGAGTTACCAGTACAGTAACCATACCAGGAAGTACTTAATTTATTAAGCTACTGCTTTTCTTAATCTCAGTGGAGATATTTACTGATAAACAGCTACCTACGCAGCATGTTCATCTCGTTCCTAAATGAGCTTTTATCTCTCTCCCCTCACCACAAATCAGATTCTTCTGAGGAGTTCCCAGTACATTATCCTTCCCCTGTGTAATTACCTTAACAAGCTCCAGCTGTTTTTATTCTCAGAAGGTGTACTCCCTGATATACAGCTTCCTACCCCCTTCGTAATTGCAGGTCCTAAATGAGCTTTTTTCTCTGTTCCCTCACCACAATCCAGATTCTTTTGGGGAGTTACCAGTACAGTAACCATACCAGGAAGTACTTAATTTATTAAGCTACTGCTTTTCTTAATCTCAGTGGAGATATTTACTGATAAATAGCTACGTATGCAGCATGTTCATGTCGTTCCTAAATGAGCTTTTAACTCTCTCCCCTCACCACAAATCATATTCTTCTGAGGAGTTCCCAGTACATTATCCTTTCCCCTGTGTAATTACCTTAACAAGCTCCAGCTGTTTTTATTCTCAGAAGGTTTACTCCTGATATACAGCTGCCTACCCCCTTCGTAAGTGAAGGTCCTAAATGAGATTTTTTCTCTGTTCCCTCACCACAATCCAGATTCTTTTGGGGAGTTATCAGTACAGAATCCATAACAGGAAGTACTTAATTTATTAAGCTACTGCTTTTCTTAATCTCAGTGGAGATATTTACTGATAAACAGCTACCTACGCAGCATGTTCATGTCGTTCCTGAATGAGCTTTTATCTCTCTCCCCTCACCACAATTCAGATTCTTCTGAGGAGTTCCCAGTACATTATCCTTTCCCCTGTGTAATTACCTTAAGAAGCTCCAGCTGTTTTTATTCTCAGAAGGTTTACTCCCTGATATACAGCTGCCTACCCCCTTCGTAAGTGCAAGTCCTAAATGAGCATTTTTCTCTGTTCCCTCACCACAATCCAGATTCTTTTGGGGAGTTACCAATACAGTAACCATTCTAGGAAGTACTTAATTTATTAAGCTACTGCTTTTCTTAATCTCAGTGGAGATATTTACTGATAAACAGCTACCTACGCAGCATGTTCATGTCTTTCCTAAAGAGCTTTTATCTCTCTCCCCTCACCACAAATCAGATTCTTCTGAATTGTTCCCAGTACATTATCATTTCCCCTGTGTAATTACTTAACAAGCTCCAGCTGTTTTTATTTTCAGAAGGTTTTCTCCCTGATATACAGCTGCCTACCCCCTTCGTAAGTGCAGGTCCTAAATGAGCTTTTTTCTCTGTTCCCTCACCACAATCCAGATTCTTTTGAGGAGTTACCAGTACAGTAACCATACCAGGAAGTACTTAATTTATTAAGCTACTGCTTTTCTTAATCTCAGTGGTGATATTTACTGATAAACAGCTACCTAAGCAGCATGTTCATGTCGTTCCTAAATGAGCTTTTATCTCTCTCCCCTCACCACAAATCAGATTCTTGTGAGGAGTTCCCAGTACATTATCCTTTCCCCTGTGTAATTCCTTAACTAGCTCCAGCTGTTTTTATTCTCAGAAGGTTTACTCCCTGATATACAGCTGCCTACCCCCTTCGTAAGTGCAGGTCCTAAATGAGCTTTTTTCTCTGTTCCCTCACCACAATCCAGATTCTTTTGGGGAGTTACCAGTACAGTAACCATACCAGGAAGTACTTAATTTATTAAGCTACTGCTTTTCTTAATCTCAGTGGAGATATTTACTGATAAACAGCTACCTACGCAGCATGTTCATGTCGTTCCTAAATGAGCTTTTATCTTTCTCCCCTCACCACAAATCAGATTCTTCTGAGGAGTTCCCAGTACATTGTCCTTCCCCTGTGTAATTACCTTAACAAGCTCCAGCTGTTTTTATTCTCAGAAGGTTTACTCCCTGATATACAATTGCCTACCCCCTTCGTAAGTGCAGGTCCTAAATGAGCTTTTTTCTCTGTTCCCTCACCACAATCCAGATTCTTTTGGGGAGTTACCAGTACAGTAACCATACCAGGAAGTACTTAATTTATTAAGCTACTGCTTTTCTTAATCTCAGTGGAGATATTTACTGATAAACAGCTACCTACGCAGCATGTTCATCTCGTTCTTAAATGAGCTTTTATCTCTCTCCCCTCACCACAAATCAGATTCTTTTGAGGAGTTCCCAGTACATTATCCTTTCCCCTGTGTAATTACCTTAACAAGCTCCAGCTGTTTTATTCTCAGAAGGTGTACTCCCTGATATACAGCTTCCTACCCCCTTCGTAATTGCAGGTCCTAAATGAGCTTTTATCTCTGTTCCCTCACCACAATCCAGATTCTTTTGGGGAGTTACCAGTACAGTAACCATACCAGGAAGTACTTAATTTATTAAGCTACTGCTTTTCTTAATCTCAGTGGAGATATTTACTGATAAATAGCTACGTATGCAGCATGTTCATGTCTTTCCTAAATGAGCTTTTACCTCTCTCCCCTCACCACAAATCAGATTCTTCTGAGGAGTTCCCAGTACTTCACCTTTTCCCCTGTGTAATTACCTTAACAAGCTCCAGCTGTTTTTATTCTCAGAAGGTTTACTCCCTGATATACAGCTGCCTACCCCCCTTCGAAAGTGCAGGTCCTAAATGAGCTTTTTTCTCTGTTCCCTCACCACAATCCAGATTCTTTTGGGGAGTTACCAGTACAGAAACCATACCAGAAAGTACTTAATTTATTAAGCTACTGCTTTTCTTAATCTCAGTGGAGATATTTACTTATAAACACCTACCTACGCAGCATGTTCATGTCGTTCCTAAATGAGCTTTTATCTCTCTCGCCTCACCAGAAATCAGATTCTTCTGACGAGTTCCCAGTACTTCACCTTTTCCCCTGTGTAATTACCTTAACAAGCTCCAGCTGTTTTTATTCTCAGAAGGTTTACTCCCTGATATACAGCTGCCTACCCCCTTCGAAAGTGCAGGTCCTAAATGAGCTTTTTTTCTGTTCCCTCACCACAATCCAGATTCTTTTTTGGAGTGACCAGTACAGTAACCATACCAGGAAGTACTTAATTTATTAAGCTACTGCTTTTCTTAATCTTAGTGGAGATATTTACTGATAAACACCTACCTACGCAGCATGTTCATGTCGTTCCTAAATGAGGTTTTATCTCTCTCCCCTCACCACAAATCAGATTCTTCTGAGGAGTTCCCAGTACAGTATCCTTTCCCCTGTGTAATTACCTTAACAAGCTCCAGCTGTTTTTATTCTCAGAAGGTTTACTCTCTGATATACTGCTGCCTACCCCCTTCGTAAGTGCAGGTCCTAAATGAGCTTTTTTCTCTGTTCCCTCACCACAATTCAGATTCTTTTGGGGAGTTAACAGTACAGTAACCATACCAGGAAGTACTTAATTTATTAAGCTACTGCTCTTCTTAATCTCAGTGGAGATATTTACTGATAAACAGCTACCTACGCAGCATGTTCATGTCGTTCCTAAATGAGCTTTTATCTCTCTCCCCTCACCACAAATCAGATTCTTCTGAGGAGTTCCCAGTACATTATCCTTTCCCCTGTGTAATTACCTTAACAAGCTCCAGCTGTTTTTATTCTCAGAAGGTTTACTTCCCTGATATACAGCTGCCTACCCCTTCGTAAGTGCAGGTCCTAAATGAGATTTTTTCTCTGTTCCCAAAGCACAATCCAGATTCTTTTGGGGAGTTACCAGTACAGTAACCATACCAGGAAGTACTTAATTTATTAAGCTACTACTTTTCTTAATCTCAGTGGAGATATTTACTGATAAACAGCTACCTACGCAGCATGTTCATTTCGTTCCTAAATGAGCTGTTATCTCTCTCCCCTCACCACGAATCAGATTCTTCTGAGGAGTTCCCAGTACATTATCCTTTCCCCTGTGTAATTACCTTAACAAGCTCCAGCTGTTTTTATTCTCAGAAGGTTTACTCCCTGATATACAGCTGTCTACCCCCTTCGTAAGTGAAGGTCCTAAATGAGCTTTTTTCTCTGTTCCCTCACCGCAATCCAGATTCTGTTGGGGAGTTACCAGTACAGTAACCATACCCAGGAACTACTTAATTATTAAGCTACTGCTTTTCTTAATCTCAGTGGAGATATTTACTGATAAACAGCTACGTACGCAGCATGTTCATGTCGTTCCTAAATGAGCTTTTATCTCTCTCCCCTCACCACAAATCAGATTCTTCTGAGGAGTTCCCAGTACTTTAGCCTTTCCCCTGTGTAATTACCTTAACAAGTTCCAGCTGTTTTTATTCTCAGAAGGTTTACTCCCTGATATACAGCTGCCTACCCCCTTCGAAAGTGCAGGTCCTAAATGAGCTTTTTCTCTGTTAACTCACCAAAATCCAGATTCTTTGGGGAGTTACCAGTACACTAACCATACCAGGAAGTACTAATTTATTAAGCTACTGCTTTTCTTAATCTCAGTGGAGATATTTACTGATAAACAGCTACCTACGCAGCATGTTCATGTCGTTCCTAAATGAGCTTTTATCTTTCTCCCCTCACCACAAATCAGATTCTTCTGAATTGTTCCCAGTACATTATCCTTTCCCCTGTGTAATTACCTTAACAAGCTCCAGCTTTTTTTATTCTCAGTAGGTTTACTCCCTGATATACAGCGGCCTACCCCCTTCGTAAGTGCAGGTCCTAAATGAGCTTTTTTCTCTGTTCCCTCACCACAATCCAGATTCTTTAGGAGAGTTACCAGTACAGTAACCATACCAGGAAGTACTTAATTTATTAAGCTACTGCTCTACTTAATCTCAGTGGAGATATTTACTGATAAACAGCTACCTACGCAGCATGTTCATGTCGTTCCTAAATGAGCTTTTATCTCTCTCCCCTCACCACAAATCAGATTCTTCTGAGGAGTTCCCAGTACATTATCCTTTCCCCTGTGTAATTACCTTAACAAGCTCCAGCTGTTTTTATTCTCAGAAGGTTTACTCCCTGATATACAGCTGCCTACCCCCTTCGTAAGTGCAGGTCCTAAATGAGCTTTTTTCTCTGTTCCCAAACCACAATCCAGATTCTTTTGGGGAGTTACCAGTACAGTAACCATACCAGGAAGTACTTAATTTATTAAGCACTGCTTTTCTTAATCTCAGTGGAGATATTTACTGATAAACACCTACCTACGCAGCATGTTCATGTCGTTCCTAAATGAGCTTTTATCTCTCTCCCCTCACCAGAAATCAGATTCTTCTGACGAGTTCCCAGTACATTATCCTTTCCCCTGTGTAATTACCATAACAACCTCCAGCTGTTTTTATTCTCAGAAGGTTTTACTCCTTGATATACAGCTGCCTACCCCCTTCGTAAGTGCAGGTCCTAAATGAGCTTTTTTCTCTGTTCCCTCACCACAATCCAGATTCTTTTGGGAGTTACCAGTACAGTAACCATACCAGTAAGTGCTTAATTTATTAAGCTACTGTTTTTCTTAATCTCAGTGGAGATATTTACTGATAAACAGCTACCTACGCAGCATGTTCATGTCGTTCCTAAATGAGCTTTTATCTCTCTCCCGTCACCACAAATCAGATTCTTCTGAGGAGTTCCCAGTACAGTATCCTTTCCCCTGTGTAATTACCTTAACAAGCTCCAGCTGTTTTTATTCTCAGAAGGTTTACTCTCTGATATACTGCTGCCTACCCCCTTCGTAAGTGCAGGTCCTAAATGAGCTTTTTTCTCTGTTCCCTCACCAAAATCCAGATTCTTTTGGGGAGTTACCAGTACAGTAACCATACCAGGAAGTACTTAATTATTAAGCTACTGCTTTTCTTAATCTCTGTGGAGATATTTACTGATAACAGCTACCTCTGCAGCATGTTCATGTCGTTCCTAAATGAGCTTTTATCTCTCTCCCCTCACCACAAATCAGATTCTTCTGAGGAGTTCCCAGTACATTATCCTTTCCCCTGTGTAATTACCTTAACAAGCTCCAGCTGTTTTTATTCTCAGAAGGTTTACTCCCTGATATACAGCTGCCTACCCCCTTCGTAAGTGCAGGTCCTAAATGAGCTTTTTTCTCTGTTCCCTCACCACAATCCAGATTCTTTTTTGGAGTGACCAGTACAGTAACCATACCAGGAAGTACTTAATTTATTAAGCTACTGCTTTTCTTAATCTTAGTGGAGATATTTACTGATAAACACCTACCTACGCAGCATGTTCATGTCGTTCCTAAATGAGCTTTTATCTCTCTCCCCTCACCAGAAATCAGATTCTTCTGACGAGTTCCCAGTACATTATCCTTTCCCCTGTGTAATGACCATAACAAGCTCCAGCTGTTTTTATTCTCAGAAGGTTTACTCCCTGATATACAGCTGCCTACCCCCTTCGTAAGTGCAGGTCCTAAATTAGCTTTTTTCTCTGTTCCCTCACCACAATCCAGATTCTTTTGGGGAGTTACCAGTACAGTAACCATACCAGGAAGTACTTAATTTATTAAGCTACTGTTTTTCTTAATCTCAGTGGAGATATTTACTGATAAACAGCTACCTACGTAGCATGTTCATGTCGTTCCTAAATGAGCTTTTATCTCTCTCCCCTCACCACAAATCAGATTCTTATGAGGAGTTCCCAGTACATTATCCTTTCCCCTGTGTAATTACCTTAACAAGCTCCAGCTGTTTTTATCTCAGAAGGTTTACTCCCTGATATACAGCTGCCTACCCCCTTCGTAAGTGCAGGTCCTAAATGAGATTTTTTCTCTCTTCCCTCAGCACAATCCAGATACTTTTGGGGAGTTACCAGTACAGTAACCATACCAGGAAGTACTTAATTTATTAAGCTACTGCTTTTCTTAATCTCAGTGGAGATATTTACTGATAAACAGCTACATACGCAGCATGTTCATGTCGTTCGTAAATGAGCTTTTATCTCTCTCCCCTCACCACAAATCAGATTCTTCTGAGGAGTTCCCAGTACAGTATCCTTTCCCCTGTGTAATTACCTTAACAAGCTCCAGCTGTTTTTATTCTCAGAAGGTTTACTCTCTGATATACTGCTGCCTACCCCCTTCGTAAGTGCAGGTCCTAAATGAGCTTTTTTCTCTGTTCCCTCACCACAATCCAGATTCTTTTGGGGAGTTACCAGTACAGTAACCATACCAGGAAGTACTTAATTTATTAAGCTACTGCTCTTCTTAATCTCAGTGGAGATATTTACTGATAAACAGCTACCTACGCAGCATGTTCATGTCGTTCCTAAATGAGCTTTTATCTCTCTCCCCTCACCACAAATCAGATTCTTCTGAGGAGTTCCCAGTACATTATCCTTTCCCCTGTGTAATTACCTTAACAAGCACCAGCTGTTTTTATTCTCAGAAGGTTTACTCCCTGATATACAGCTGCCTACCCCCTTCGTAAGTGCAGGTCCTAAATGAGCTTTTTTCTCTGTTCCCAAACCACAATCCAGATTCTTTTGGGGAGTTAGCAGTACAGTAACCATACCAGGAAGTACTTAATTTATTAAGCTACTGCTTTTCTTAATCTCAGTGGAGATATTTACTGATAAACAGCTACCTACACAGCATGTTCATTTCGTTCCTAAATGAGCTGTTATCTCTCTCCCCTCACCACGAATCAGATTCTTCTGAGGAGTTCCCAGTACATTATCCTTTCCCTTGTGTAATTACCTTAACAAGCTCCAGCTGTTTTTATTCTCAGAAGGTTTACTCCCTGATATACAGCTGTCTACCCCCTTCGTAAGTGAAGGTCCTAAATGAGCTTTTTTCTCTGTTCCCTCACCGCAATCCAGATTCTGTTGGGGAGTTACCAGTACAGTAACCATACCAGGAAGTACTTAATTTATTAAGCTACTGCTTTTCTTAATCTCAGTGGAGATATTTACTGATAAACAGCTACGTACGCAGCATGTTCATGTCGTTCCTAAATGAGCTTTTATCTCTCTCCCCTCACCACAAATCAGATTCTTCTGAGGAGTTCCCAGTACTTTATCCTTTCCCCTGTGTAATTACCTTAACAAGCTCCAGCTGTTTTTATTCTCAGAAGGTTTACTCCCTGATATACAGCTGCCTACCCCCTTCGAAAGTGCAGGTCCTAAATGAGCTTTTTTCTCTGTTAACTCACCAAAATCCAGATTCTTTGGGGAGTTACCAGTACACTAACCATACCAGGAAGTACTTAATTTATTAAGCTACTGCTTTTCTTAATCTCAGTGGAGATATTTACTGATAAACAGCTACCTACGCAGCATGTTCATGTCGTTCCTAAATGAGCTTTTATCTTTCTCCCCTCACCACAAATCAGATTCTTCTGAATTGTTCCCAGTACATTATCCTTTCCCCTGTGTAATTACCTTAACAAGCTCCAGCTGTTTTTATTCTCAGAAGGTTTACTCCCTGATATACAGCTGCCTACCCCCTTCGTAAGTGCAGGTCCTAAATGAGCTTTTTTCTCTGTTCCCTCACCACAATCCAGATTCTTTTGGGGAGTTACCAGTACAGTAACCATACCAGGAAGTACTTAATTTATTAAGCTACTGCTTTTCTTAATCTTAGTGGAGATATTTACTGATAAACAGCTACCTACGCAGCATGTTCATGTCGTTCCTAAATGAGCTTTTATCTTTCTCCCCTCACCACAAATCAGATTCTTCTGAGGAGTTCCCAGTACATTGTCCTTTCCCCTGTGTAATTACCTTAACAAGCTCCAGCTGTTTTTATTCTCAGAAGGTTTACTCCCTGATATACAACTGCCTACCCCCTTCGTAAGTGCAGGTCCTAAATGAGCTTTTTTCTCTGTTCCCTCACCACAATCCAGATTCTTTTGGGGAGTTACCAGTACAGTAACCATACCAGGAAGTACTTAATTTATTAAGCTACTGCTTTTCTTAATCTCAGTGGAGATATTTACTGATAAACAGCTACCTACGCAGCATGTTCATCTCGTTCCTAAATGAGCTTTTATCTCTCTCCCCTCACCACAAATCAGATTCTTCTGAGGAGTTCCCAGTACATTATCCTTTCCCCTGTTTAATTACCTTAACAAGCTCCAGCTGTTTTTATTCTCAGAAGGTTTACTCCCTGATATACAGCTGCCTACCCCCTTCGAAAGTGCAGGTCCTAAATGACCTTTTCTCTCTGTTCCCTCACCACAATCCAGATTCTTTTGGGGAGTTACCAGTACAGAAAACATACCAGGAAGTACTTAATTTATTAAGCTACTGCTTTTCTTAATCTTAGTGGAGATATTTACTGATAAACACCTACCTACGCAGCATGTTCATGTCGTTCCTAAATGAGGTTTTATCTCTCTCCCCTCACCACAAATCAGATTCTTCTGAGGAGTTCCCAGTACATTATCCTTTCCCCTGTGTAATTACCTTAACAAGCTCCAGCTGTTTTTATTCTCAGAAGGTTTACTCCCTGATATACAGCTGCCTACCCCCTTCGTAAGTGCAGGTCCTAAATGAGATTTTTTCTCTCTTCCCTCACCACAATCCAGATAATTTTGGGGAGTTACCAGTACAGTAACCATACCAGGAAGTACTTAATTTATTAAGCTACTGCTTTTCTTAATCTCAGTGGAGATATTTACTGATAAACAGCTACATACGCAGCATGTTCATGTCGTTCCTAATGAGCTTTTATCTCTCTCCCCTCACCACAAATCAGATTCTTCTGAGGAGTTCCCAGTACAGTATCCTTTCCCCTGTGTAATTACCTTAACAAGCTCCAGCTGTTTTTATTCTCAGAAGGTTTACTCCCTGATATACAGCTGCCTACCCCCTTCGTAAGTGCAGGTCCTAAATGAGATTTTTTCTCTCTTCCCTCACCACAATCCAGATACTTTTGGGGAGTTACCAGTACAGTAACCATACCAGGAAGTACTTAATTTATTAAGCTACTGCTTTTCTTAATCTCAGTGGAGATATTTACTGATAAACAGCTACATACGCAGCATGTTCATGTCGTTCCTAAATGAGCTTTTATCTCTCTCCCCTCACCACAAATCAGATTCTTCTGAGGAGTTCCCAGTACAGTATCCTTTCCCCTGTGTAATTACCTTAACAAGCTCCAGCTGTTTTTATTCTCAGAAGGTTTACTCTCTGATATACTGCTGCCTACCCCCTTCGTAAGTGCAGGTCCTAAATGAGCTTTTTTCTCTGTTCCCTCACCACAATCCAGATTCTTTTGGGGAGTTACCAGTACAGTAACCATACCAGGAAGTACTTAATTTATTAAGCTACTGCTCTTCTTAATCTCAGTGGAGATATTTACTGATAAACAGCTACCTACGCAGCATGTTCATGTCGTTCCTAAATGAGCTTTTATCTCTCTCCCCTCACCACAAATCAGATTCTTCTGAGGAGTTCCCAGTACATTATCCTTTCCCCTGTGTAATTACCTTAACAAGCTCCAGCTGTTTTTATTCTCAGAAGGTTTACTCCCTGATATACAGCTGCCTACCCCCTTCGTAAGTGCAGGTCCTAAATGAGCTTTTTTCTCTGTTCCCAAACCACAATCCAGATTCTTTTGGGGAGTTACCAGTACAGTAACCATACCAGGAAGTACTTAATTTATTAAGCTACTGCTTTTCTTATTCTCAGTGGAGATATTTACTGATAAACAGGTACCTACGCAGCATGTTCATTTCGTTCCTAAATGAGCTGTTATCTCTCTCCCCTCACCACGAATCAGATTCTTCTGAGGAGTTCCCAGTACATTATCCTTTCCCCTGTGTAATTACCTTAACAAGCTCCAGCTGTTTTTATTCTCAGAAGGTTTACTCCCTGATATACAGCTGTCTACCCCCTTCGTAAGTGAAGGTCCTAAATGAGCTTTTTTCTCTGTTCCCTCACCGCAATCCAGATTCTGTTGGGGAGTTACCAGTACAGTAACCATACCAGGAAGTACTTAATTTATTAAGCTACTGCTTTTCTTAATCTCAGTGGAGATATTTACTGATAAACAGCTACGTACGCAGCATGTTCATGTCGTTCCTAAATGAGCTTTTATCTCTCTCCACTCACCACAAATCAGATTCTTCTGAGGAGTTCCCAGTACTTTATCCTTTCCCCTGTGTAATTACCTTAACAAGCTCCAGCTGTTTTTATTCTCAGAAGGTTTACTCCCTGATATACAGCTGCCTACCCCTTCGAAAGTGCAGGTCCTAAATGAGCTTTTTTCTCTGTTAACTCACCAAAATCCAGATTCTTTGGGGAGTTACCAGTACACTAACCATACCAGGAAGTACTTAATTTATTAAGCTACTGTTTTTCTTAATCTCAGTGGAGATATTTACTGATAAACAGCTACCTACGCAACATGTTCATGTCGTTCCTAAATGAGCTTTTATCTCTCTCCCCTCACCACAAATCAGATTCTTCTGAGGAGTTCCCAGTACATTATCCTTTCCCCTGTGTAATTACCTTAACAAGCTCCAGCTGTTTTTATTCTCAGAAGGTTTACTCCCTGATATACAGCTGCCTACCCCCTTCGTAAGTGCCGGTCCTAAATGACCTTTATTCTCTCTTCCCTCACCATAATCCAGATACTTTTGGGGAGTTACCAGTACAGTAACCATACCAGGAAGTACTTAATTTATTAAGCTACTGCTTTTCTTAATCTCAGGGGAGATATTTACTGATAAACAGCTACCTACGCAGCATGTTCATGTCGTTCCTAAATGAGCTTTTATCTCTCTCCCCTCACCACAAATCAGATTCTTCTGAGGAGTTCCCAGTACAGTATCCTTTCCCCTGTGTAATTACCTTAACAAGCTCTAGCTGTTTTTATTCTCAGAAGGTTTACTCTCTGATATACTGCTGCCTACCCCCTTCGTAAGTGCAGGTCCTAAATGAGCTTTTTTCTCTGTTCCCTCACCACAATCCAGATTCTTTTGGGGAGTTACCAGTACAGTAACCATACCAGGAAGTACTTAATTTATTAAGCTACTGCTTTTCTAAAGCTCAGTGGAGATATTTACTGATAAACAGCTACCTACGCAGCATGTTCATGTCGTTCCTAAATGAGCTTTTATCTCTCTCCCCTCACCACAAATCAGATTCTTCTGAGGAGTTCCCAGTACTTTATCCTTTCTCCTGTGTAATTACCTAACAAGCTCCAGCTGTTTTTATACTCAGAAGGTTTACTCCCTGATATACAGCTGCCTACCCCCTTCGTAAGTGCAGGTCCTAAATGAGCTTTTTTCTCTGTTCCCTCACCACAATCCAGATTCTTTTGGGGAGTTACCAGTACAGTAACCATACCAGGAAGTACTTAATTTATTAAGCTACTGCTTTTCTTAATCTCAGTGGAGATATTTACTGATAAACAGCTACCTACGCAGCATGTTCATGTCGTTCCTAAATGAGCTTTTATCTCTCTCCCCTCACCACAAATCAGATTCTTCTGAGGAGTTCCCAGTACATTATCCTTTCCCCTGTGTAATTACCTTAACAAGCTCCAGCTGTTTTTATTCTCAGAAGGTTTACTCCCTGATATACAGCTGCCTACCCCCTTCGCAAGTGCAGGTCCTAAATGAGCTTTTTTCTCTGTTCCCTCACACAATCCAGATTCTTTTGGGGAGTTACCAGTACAGTAACCATACCAGGAAGTACTTAATTTATTAACCTACTGCTTTTCTTAATCTCAGTGGAGATATTTACTGATAAACAGCTACCTACGCAGCATGTTCATGTCGTTCCTAAATGAGCTTTTATCTCTCTCCCCTCACCACAAATCAGATTCTTCTGAGGAGTTCCCAGTACAGAATCCTTTCCCTGTGTAATTACCTTAACAAGCTCCAGCTGTTTTTATTCTCAGAAGGTTTAGTCCCTGATATACAGCTGCCTAACCCCTTCGTAAGTGCAGGTCCTAAATGAGCTTTTTTCTCTGTTCCCTCACCACAATCCAGATTCTTTTGGGGAGTTACCAGTACAGTAACCATACCAGGAACTACTTAATTTATTAAGCTACTCCTTTTCTTAATCTCAGTGGAGATATTTACTGATAAACAGCTACCTACGCAGCATGTTCATGTCGTTCCTAAATGAGCTTTTATCTCTCTCCCCTCACCACAAATCAGATTCTTCTGAGGAGTTTCCCAGTACATTATCCTTTCCCCTGTGTAATTACCTTAACAAGCTGCAGCTGTTTTTATTCTCAGAAGCTTTACTCCCTGATATACAGCTGCCTACCCCCTTCGTAAGTGCAAGTCCTAAATGAGCTTTTTTCTCTGTTCCCTTACCACAATCCAGATTCTTTTGGGGAGTTACCAGTACAGTAACCATACCAGGAAGCACTTAATTTATTACGCTACTGCTTTTCTAAAGCTCAGTGGAGATATTTACTGATAAACAGCTACCTACGCAGCATGTTCATGTCGTTCCTAAATGAGCTTTTATCTCTCTCCCCTCACCACAAATCAGATTCTTCTGAGGAGTTCCCAGTACTTTATCCTTTCTCCTGTGTAATTACCTTAACAAGCTCCAGCTGTTTTTATTCTCAGAAGGTTTACTCCCTGATATACAGCTGCCTACCCCCTTCGTAAGTGCAGGTCCTAAATGAGCTTTTTTCTCTGTTCCCTCACCACAATCCAGATTCTTTTGGGGAGTTACCAGTACAGTAACCATACCAGGAAGTACTTAATTTATTAAGCTACTGATTTTCTTATCTCAGTGGAGATATTTACTGATAAACAGCTACCTTCGCAGCATGTTCATGTCGTTCCTAAATGAGCTTTTATCTCTCTCCCCTCAACACAAATCAGATTCTTCTGAGGAGTTCCCAGTACATTATCCTTTCCCCTGTGTAATTAAATTAACAAGCTCCAGCTGTTTTTATTCTCAGAAGGTTTAGTCCCTGATATACAGCTGCCTACCCCCTTCGTAAGTGCAGGTCCTAATGAGCTTTTTTCTCTGTTCCCTCACCACAATCAGATTCTTTTGGGGAGTTACCAGTACAGTAACCATACCAGGAAGTACTTAATTTATTAAGCTACTGCTTTTCTTAATCTCAGTGGAGATATTTACTGATAAACAGCTACCTACGCAGCATGTTCATGTCGTTCCTAAATGAGCTTTCATCTCTCTCCCCTCACCACAAATCAGATTCTTCTGAGGAGTTCCCAGTACATTATCCTTTCCCCTGTGTAATTACCTTAACAAGCTCCAGCTGTTTTTATTCTCAGAAGGTTTACTCCCTGATATACAGCTGCCTACCCCTTCGTCAGTGCAGGTCCTAAATGAGCTTTTTTCTCTGTTCCCTCACCACAATCCAGATTCTTTTATGGAAGTTACCAGTACAGTAACCATACCAGGAAGTACTTAATTAATTAAGCTACTGCATTTCTTAATCTCAGTGGAGATATTTACTGATAAACAGCTACCTACGCAGCATGTTCATGTCGTTCCTAAATGAGCATTTATCTCTCTCCCCTCACCACGAATCAGATTCTTCTGAGGAGTTCCCAGTACTTTATCCTTTCCCCTGTGTAATTACCTTAACAAGCTCCAGCTGTTTTTATTCTCAGAAGGTTTACTCCCTGATATACAGCTGCCTACCCCCTTCGTAAGTGCAGGTCCTAAATGCGCTTTTTTCTCTGTTCCCTCACCACAATCCAGATTCTTTTGGGGAGTTACCAGTACAGTAACCATACCAGGAAGTACTTAATTTATTAAGCTACTGCTTTT
>NW_025957086.1:0-57078 GCF_023159225.1 Perognathus longimembris pacificus
TCCAGTACAGTAACCATACCAGGAAGTACTTATTTTATTAAGATACTGCTTTTCTTAATCTCATTGGAGATATTTACTGATAAACAGCAACCTACGTTTGCATGTACATGTCGTTCTTAATGAGCTATTATCTCTCTCCCCTCACCACAAATCAGATTCTTCTGAGGAGTTCCCAGTACATTATCCCTTTCCCCTGTGTAATTACCTTAACAAGCTCCAGCTGTTTTTATTCTCAGAAGGTTTACTCCCTGATATACAGCTGCCTAACCCCTTCGTAAGTGCAGGTCCTAAATGAGCTTTTTTCTCTGTTCCCTCACCACAATCCAGATTCTTTTGGGGAGTTACCAGTACAGTAACCATACCAGGAAGTACTTAATTTATTAAGCTACTGCTTTTCTTAATCTCAGTGGAGATATTTACTGATAAACAGCTACATATGCAGTATGTTCATGTCGTTCTTAAATGAGCTTTTTTTCTCTCTCCCCACACCACAAATCAGATTCTTCTGAGGAGTTCCCAGTACATTATCCTTTCCCCTGTGTAATTACCTTAACATGCTCCAGGTGTTTTTATTCTCAGAAGGTTTACTCCCTGATATACAGCTGCCTACCCCCTTCGTAAGTGCAGGTCCTAAATGAGCTTATTTCTCTGTTGCCTCACGACAATCCAGATTCTTTTGGGGAGTTTCCAGTACAGTAACCATACCAGGAAGTACTTAATTAATTAAGCTACTGCTTTTCTTAATCTCAGTGGAGATATTTACTGATAAACAGCTACCTACGCAGCATGTTCATGTCGTTCCTAAATGAGCTTTTATCTCTCTCCCCTCACCCACAAATCAGATTCTTCTGAGGAGTTCCCAGTACATTATACTTTCCCCTGTGTAATTTCCTAAAGAAGCTCCAGCTGTTTTTATTCTCAGAAGGTTTACTTCCTGATATACAGCTGCCTACCCCCTTCGTAAGTGCAGGTCCAAAATGAGCTTTTTTCTCTGTTCCCTCACCACAATCCAGATTCTTTTGGGGAGTTACCAGTACAGTAACAATACCAGGAAGTACTTAATTTATTAAGCTACTGCTTTTCTTAATCTCAGTGGAGATATTTACTGATAAACAGCTACTTACGCAGCATGTTCATTTCGTTCCTAAATGAGCTTTTATCTCTCTCCCCTCACCACAAATCAGATTCTTCTGAGGAGTTCCCAGTACATTATCCTTTCCACTGTGTAATTACCTTAACATGCTCCAGCTGTTTTTATTCTCAGAAGGTTTACTCCCTGATATACAGCTGGCTACCCACTTGGTAATTGCAGGTCCTAAATGAGCTTTTTTCTCTGTTCCCTCACCACAATCCAGATTCTTTTGGGGAGTTACCAGTACAGAAACCATACAAGGAAGTACTTAATTTATTTAGCTACTGCTTTTCTTAATCTCAGTGGAGATATTTACTGATAAACAGCTACCTACGCACCATGTTCATGTCGTTCCTAAATGAGCTTTTAACTCTCTCCCCTCACCACAATCAGATTCTTCTGAGGAGTTCCCAGTACATTATCCTTTCCCTGTGTAATTACCTTAACAAGCTCCAGCTGTTTTTATTCTCAGAAGGTTTACTCCCTGATATACAGCTGCCTACCCAATTCGTAAGTGCAGGTCCTAAATGACCTTTTTTCTCTCTTCCCTCACCACAATCCAGATTTTATTGGGGAGTTACCAGTACAGTAACCATACCAGGAAGTACTTCATTTATTAAGCTACTGCTTTTCTTAATCTCAGTGGAGATATTTACTGATAAACAGCTACCTACGCAGCATGTTCATGTCGTTCATAAATCAGCTTTTATCTCTCTCCCCTCAGCACAAATCAGATTCTTCTGAGGAGTTCCCAGTACATTATCCTTTCCCCTGTGTAATTACCTTAACAAGCTCCAGCTGTTTTTATTCTCAGAAGGTTTACTCCCTGATATACAGCTGCCTACCCCCTTCGTAAGTGCAGGTCCTAATGAGCTTTTTTCTCCGTTCCCTCACCACAATCCAGATTCTTTTGGGGAATTACCAGTACAGTAACCATACCAGGAAGTGCTTAATTTATTAAGCTACTGCTTTTCTTAATCTCAGTGGAGATATTTACTGATAAACAGCTACCTACGCAGCATGTTCATATCGTTCCTAAATGAGCTTTAATCTCTCTCCCCTCACCACAAATCAGATTCTTCTGAGGAGTTCCCAGTACATTATCCTTTCCCCTGTGTAATTACCTTAACAAGCTCCAGCTGTTTTTATTCTCAGAAGGTTACTCCCTGATATACAGCTGCCTACCCTTTCGTAAGTGCAGGTCCTAAATGAGCTTTTTTCTCTGTTCCCTCACCACAATCCAGATTCTTTTGTGGAGTTACCAGTACAGTAACATACCAGGAAGTACTTAAGTTATTAAGCTACTGCTTTTCTTAATCTCAGTGGAGATATTTACTGATAAACAGCTACCTACGCAGCATGTTCATGTCGTTCTTAAATGAGCTTTTATCTCTCTCCCCTCACCACAAATCAGGTTCTTCTGAGGAGTTCCCAGTACATTATCCTTTCCACTGTGTAATTACCTTAACATGCTCCAGCTGTTTTTATTCTCAGAAGGTTTACTCCCTGATATACATCTGGCTACCCACTTGGTAATTGCAGGTCCTAAATGAGCTTTTTTCTCTGGTTGCCTCACGACAATCCAGATTCTGTTGGGGAATTACCAGTACAGTAACCATACCAGGAAGTACTTAATTTATTAAGCTACTGCTTTTCTTAATCTCAGTGGAGATATTGCTGATAAACAGCTACCTACGCAGCATGTTCATGTCGTTCATAAATCAGCTTTTATCTCTCTCCCCTCAGCACAAATCAGATTCTTCTGAGGAGTTCCCAGTACATTATCCTTTCTCTGTGTAATTACCTTAACAAGCTCCAGCTGTTTTTATTCTCAGAAGGTTTACTCCCTGATATACAGCTGCCTACCCCCTTCGTAAGTGCAGGTCCTAAATGAGCTTTTTTCTCTGTTCCCTCACCACAATCCAGATTCTTTTGGGGGAATTACCAGTACAGTAACCATACCAGGAAGTACTTAATTTATTAAGCTACTGCTTTTCTTAATCTCAGTGGAGATATTTACTGATAAACAGCTACCTACGTAGCATGTTCATGTCGTTCCTAAATGAGCTTTAATCTCTCTCCCCTCACCACAAATCAGATTCTTCTGAGGAGTTCCCAGTACATTATCCTTTCACCTGTGTAATTACCTAACAAGCTCCAGCTGTTTTTATTCTCAGAAGGTTTACTCCCTGATATACAGCTGAATACCCCTTTCGTAAGTGCAGGTCCTAAATGAGTTTGTTTCTCTGTTCCCTCACCACAATCCAGATTCTTTTGGGGAGTTACCAGTACAGTAACCATACCAGAGAGTACTTAAGTTATTAAGCTACTGCTTTTCTTAATCTCAGTGGAGATATTTACTGATAAACAGCTACCTACCAGCATGTCATGTCGTTCTTAATGAGCTTTTATCTCTCTCCCCTCACCACAAATCAGATTCTTCTGAGGAGTTCCCAGTACATATCCTTTCCACTGTGTAATTACCTTAACATGCTCCAGCTGTTTTTATTCTCAGAAGGTTTACTCCCTGATATACATCTTGCTACCCACTTGGTAATTGCAGGTCCTAAATGAGCTTTTTTCTCTGTTGCCTCACGACAATCCAGATTCTGTTGGGGAATTACCAGTACAGTAACCATACCAGGAAGTACTTAATTTATTAAGCTACTGCTTTTCTTAATCTCAGTGGAGATATTTGCTGATAAACAGCTACCTAGGCAGCATGTTCATGTCTTTCCTAAATGAGGTTTTATCTCTCTCCCCTCGCCACACATCAGATTCGTCTGAGGAGTTCCCAGTACATTATCCTTCCCCTGTGTAATTACCTTAACAAGCTCCAGCTGTTTTTATTCTCAGAAGGTTTACTCCCTGATATACTGCTGCCTACCCCCTTCGTAAGTGCAGGTCCTAAATGAGCTTTATTCTCTGTTCCCTCACCACAGTCCAGATGCTTTTGGGGAGTTACCAGTACAGTAACCATACCAGGAAGTACTTTATTTATTAAGCTACTGCTTTTCTTAATCTCAGTGGAGATATTTACTGATAAAGAGGTACCTACGCAGCATGTTCATGTCGTTCCTAAATGAGCATTTATCTCTCTCCCCTCACCACAAATCAGATTCTTCTGAGGAGTTCCCAGTACATTATCCTTTCCCCTGTGTAATTACCTTAACAAGCTCCAGCTGTTTTTTTTCTAAGAAGGTTTATTCCCTGATACAGCTGCCTACCCCCTTCGTAAGTGCAGGTCTTAATGAGCTTTTTTTCTCTCTTCCCTCACCACAATCCAGATTATTTTGGGGAGTTACCAGTACAATAACCATACCAGGAAGTACTTAATTTATTAAGCTACTGCTTTTCTTAATCTCAGTGGAGATATTTACTGATAAACAGCTACCTACGCAGCATGTTCATGTCGTTCCTATATGAGCTTTTATCTCTCTCCCCACACCACAAATCAGATTCTTCTGAGGAGTTCCCAGTACATTATCCTTTCCCCTGTGTAATTACCTTAACAAGCTCCAGCTGTTTTTATTCTCAGAAGGTTTACTCCCTGATATACAGCTGCCTACAACCTTCGTAAGTGCAGGTCCTAAATGAGCTTTTTTCTCTGTTCCCTCACCACAATCCAGATTCTTTTGGGGAGTTACCAGTACAGTAACCATACCAGGAAGTACTTAATTTATTAAGCTACTGCTTTTCTACACTCAGTGGAGATGTTTAGTGATAAACAGCTACCTACGCAGCATGTTCATGTCGTTCCTAAATGAGCTTTTATCTCTCTCCCCTCACCACAAATCAGATTCTTCTGAGGAGTTCCCAGTACATTATCCTTTCCCCTGTGTAATTACCTTAACAAGCTCCAGCTGTTTTTATTCTCAGAAGGTTTACTCCCTGATATACAGCTGCCTACCCCCTTCGTAAGTGCAGGTCCTAAATGAGCTTATTTCTCTGTTCCCTCACCACAAGGCAGATTCTTTTGGGGAATTACCAGTACAGTCACCATACCAGAAGTACTTAATGTATTAAGCTACTGCTTTTTTAATCTCAGTGGAGATATTTACTTATAAACAGCTACCTACGGAGCATGTTCATGTCGTACCTAAATGAGATTTTATCTCTCCTCCCCTCACCACAAATCAGATTCTTCTGAGGAGTTCCCAGTACATTATCTTTCCCCTGTGTAATTACCTTAACAAGCTCCAGCTGTTTTTATTCTCAGAAGGTTTACTACCTGATATACAGCTGCCTACCCCTTTCGTAAGTGCAGGTCCTAAATGAGCTTTTTTCTCTGTTCCCTCACCACAATCCAGATTCTTTTGGGAATTACCAGTACAGTACCATACCAGGAAGTACTTAATTTATTAAGCTACTGCTTTTCTTAATTTCAGTGGAGATATTTGCTGATAAACAGCTACCTAGGCAGCATGTTCATGTCGTTCCTAAATGAGCTTTTATCTCTCTCCCCTCACCACAAATCAGATTCTTCTGAGGAGTTCCCAGTACATTATCCTTTCCCCTGTGTAATTACCTTAACCACCTTAACAAGTTCCAGCTGTTTTTATTCTCAGACGGATTACTCCCTGATATACTGCTGCCTACCCCTTCGTAAGTGCAGGTCCTAATTGAGCTTTTTTCTCTGTTCCCTCACCACAATCCAGATGCTTTTGGGGAGTTACCAGTACAGTAACCATACGAGGAAGTACTTTATTTATTAAGCAACTGCTTTTCTTAATCTCAGTGGAGATATTTACTGATAAAGAGCTACCTACGCAGCATGTTCATGTCGTTCCTAAATGAGCTTTTATCTCTCTCCCCTCACACAAATCAGATTCTTCTGAGGAGTTCCCAGTACATTATCCTTTCCCCTGTGTAATTACCTTAACAAGCTCCAGCTGTTTTTATTCTCAGAAGGTTTACTCCCTGATATACAGCTGCCTACCCCCTTCGTAAGTGCAGGCCCTAAATGAGCTTTTTTCTCTGTTCCCTCACCACAATCCAGATTCTTTTGGGGAGTTACCAGTACAGTAACCATACCAGGAAGTACTTAATTTATTAAGCTACTGCTTTTCTTAATCTCAGTGGAGATATTTACTGATAAACAGCTACCTACGCAGCATGTCCATGTCATTCCTAAATGAGCATTTATCTCTCTCCCCTCAACACAAATCAGATTCTTCTGAGGAGTTCCCAGTACATTATCCTTTCCCCTGTGTAATTACCTTAACAAGCTCCAGCTGTTTTTATTCTAAGAAGGTTTACTTCCTGATATACAGCTGCCTACCCCCTTCGTAAGTGCAGGTCCTAAATGAGCTTTTTTCTCTGTTGTCTCACCACAATCCAGATTCTTTTGGGGAGTTACCAGTACAGTAACCATACCAGGAAGTACTTAATTTATTAAGCTACTGCTTTTCTTAATCTCAGTGGAGATATTTACTGATAAACAGCTACCTACGCAGCATGTTCATGTCGTTCCTAAATGAGCTTTTTTATTTTTTTCTTTTGGCCAGTCTTGGGCCTTGGACTCAGGGCCTGAGCACTGTCCCTGGCTTCTTCCCGCTCAAGGCTAGCACTCTGCCACTTGAGCCACAGCGCCGCTCCTGGCCGTTTTCTGTATATGTGGTGCTGGGGAACCAAACCTAGGGCCTCATGTATCAGAGGCAGGCACTCTTGCCACTAGGCTATATCCCCTGCCCCCTAAATGACCTTTTATCTCTCTCCCCTCACCACAAATCACATTCTTCTGAGGAGTTCCCAGTACATTATCCTTTCCCCTGTGTAATTACCTTGACAAGCTCCAGCTGTTTTTATTCTCAGAAGGTTTACTCCCTGATATACAGCTGCCTACCCCCTTCGTAAGTGCAGGTCCTAAATGAGCTTTTTTCTCTGTTCCCTCACCACAATCCAGATTCTTTTGGGGAGTTACCAGTACAGTAACCATACCAGGAAGTACTTAATTCATTAAGCTACTGCTTTTCTTAATCTCAGTGGAGATATTTACTGATAAACAGCTACCTACGCAGCATGTTCATGTCGTTCCTAAATGAGCTTTTATCTCTCTCCCCTCACCACAAAATCAGATTCTTCTGAGGAGTTCCCAGTACATTATCCTTTCCCCTGTGTAATTACCTTAACAAGCACCAGCTATTTTTATTCTCAGAAGGTTTACTCCCTGATATACAGCTGGCTACCCACTTGGTAATTGCAGGTCCTAAATGAGCTTTTTTCTCTGTTCCCTCACCACAATCCAGATTCTTTTGGGGAGTTACCAGTACAGAAACCATACAAGGAAGTACTTAATTTATTAATCTACTGCTTTTCTTAATCTCAGTGGAGATATTTACTGATAAACAGCTACCTACGCACCATGTTCATGTCGTTCCTAAATGAGCTTTTATCTCTCTCCCCTCACCACAAATCAGATTCTTCTGAGGAGTTCCCAGTACATTATCCTTTCCCCTGTGTAATTACCTTAACAAGCTTCAGCTGTTTTTATTCTCAGAAGGTTTACTCCCTGATATACAGCTGCCTACCCCCTTCGTAAGTGCAGGTCCTAAATGAGCTTTTTTCTCTGTTCCCTCACCACAATCCAGATTGTTTTGGGGAGTTACCAGTACAGTAACCATACCAGGAAGTACTAAATTTATTAAGCTACTGCTTTTCTTAATCTCAGTGGAGATATTTACTGATAAACAGCTACCTACGCAGCATGTCCTTGTCATTCGTAATGAGCATTTATCTCTCTCCCCTCACCACAAATCAGATTCTTCTGAGGAGTTCCCAGTACATTATCCTTTCCCCTGTGTAATTACCTTAACAAGCTCCAGCTGTTTTTATTCTAAGAAGGTTTACTCCCTGATATACAGCTGCCTACCCCCTTCGTAAGTGCAGGTCCTAAATGACCTTTTTTCTCTGTTGTCTCACCACAATCCAGATTCTTTTGGGGAGTTACCAGTACAGTAACCATACCAGGAAGTACTTAATTTATTAAGCTACTGCTTTTCTTAATCTCAGTGGAGATATTTACTGATAAACAGCTACCTACGCAGCATGTTCATGTCGTTCTTAAATGAGCTTTTATCTCTCTCCCCTCACCACGAATCAGATTCTTCTGAGGAGTTTCCAGTACATTATCCTTTCCCCTGTGTAATTACCTTAACAAGCTGCAGCTGTTTTTATTCTCAGAAGGTTTACTCCCTGATATACAGGTGCCTACCCCCTTCGTAAGTGCAGGTCCTAAATGAGCTTTTTTCTCTGTTCCCTCACCACAATCCAGATTCTTTGGGGAGTTACCAGTACAGTAACCATACCAGGAAGTACTTAATTTATTAAGCTACCGCTTTTCTTATCTCAGTGGAGATATTTACTGATAAACAGCTACATACGCAGCATGTTCATGTCGTTCCTAAATGAGCTTTTATCTCTCTCCCCTCACCAAAAATCAGATTCTTCTGAGGGGTTACCAGTACATTATCCTTTCCCCTGTGTCATTACATTAACAAGCTCCAGCTGTTTTTATTCTCAGAAGGTTTTACTCCCTGATATACAGCTGCCTACCCCTTCGTAAGTGCAGGTCCTAAATGAGCTTTTTCTCTGTTCCCTCACCACAATCCAGATTCTTTTGGGGAGTTACCAGTACAGTAACCATACCAGGAAGTACTTAATTTATTAAGCTACTGCTTTTCTTAATCTCAGTGGAGATATTTACTGATAAAACAGCTACCTACGCAGCATGTTCATGTCGTTCCTAAATGAGCTTTTATCTCTCTCCCCTCACCACAAATCAGATTCTTCTGAGGAGTTCCCAGTACATTATCCTTTCCCCTGTGTACTAGCTGTTTTTATTCTCAGAAGGTTTACTCCCTGATATACAGCTGCCTACCCCCTTCGTAATTGCAGGTCCTAAATGAGCTATTTTCTCTGTTCCCTCACCACAATCCAGATCCTTTGGGGAGTTACCAGTACAGTAACCATACCAGGAAGTACATAATTTATTAAGCTACTGCTTTTCTTAATGTCAGTGGAGATATTTACTGATAAACAGCTACCTACGCAGCATGTTCATGTCGTTCCTAAATGAGCTTTTATCTCTCCCCTCACCACAAATCAGATTCTTCTGAGGAGTTCCCGGTACATTATCCTTTCCCCTGTGTAATTACCTTAACAAGGTCCAGCTGTTTTTATTCTCAGAAGGTTTACTCCCTGATATACACCTGCCTACCCCCTTCGTAAGTGCAGGTCCTAAATGAGCTTTTTTCTCTGTTCCCTCACCACAATCCAGATTCTTTTGGGGAGTTACCAGTACAGTGACCATACCAGGAAGTACTTAATTTATTAAGCTACTGCTTTTCTTAATCTCAGTGGAGATATTTTGCTGACAAACAGCTACCTACGCAGAATGTTCATGTCGTTCCTAAATGAGCTTTTTATCTCTCTCCCCTCACCACAAATCAGATTCTTCTGAGGACTTCCCAGTACATTATCCTTTCCCCTGTTTAATTACCTTAACAAGCTCCAGCTGTTTTTATTCTCAGAAGGTTTACTCCCTGATATATAGCTGCCTAACCCCTTCATAAGTGCAGGTCCTAAATGAGCTTTTTTCTCTGTTCCCGTCACCACAATCCAGATTCTTTTGGGGAGTTACCAGTAGAGTAACCATACCCGGAAGTACTTAATTTAATAAGCTACTGCTTTTCTTAATCTCAGTGGAGATATTTACTGATAAACAGCTACCTACGCAGCATGTCCATGTCATTCCTAAATGAGCATTTATCTCTCTCCCTCACCACAATCCAGATTCTTTTGGGGAGTTACCAGTACAGTAACCATACCAGGAAGTACTTAATTTATTAAGCTACTGCTTTTCTTAATCTCAGTGGAGATATTTACTGATAAACAGCTACCTACGCAGCATGTTCATGTCGTTCCTAAATGAGCTTTTTTTTTTTTTTTCTTTTGGCCAGTCTTGGGCCTTGGACTCAGGGCCTGAGCACTGTCCCTGGCTTCTTCCCGCTCAAGGCTAGCACTCTGCCACTTGAGCCACAGCGCCGCTCCTGGCCGTTTTCTGTATATGTGGTGCTGGGGAACCAATCCTAGGGCCTCATGTATCAGAGGCAGGCACTCTTGCCACTAGGCTATATCCCCTGCCCCCTAAATGACCTTTTATCTCTCTCCCCTCACCACAAATCACATTCTTCTGAGGAGTTCCAGTACATTATCCTTTCCCCTGTGTAATTACCTTAACAAGCTCCAGCTGTTTTTATTCTCAGAAGGTTTACTCCCTGATATACTGCTGCCTACCCCCTTCGTAAGTGCAGGTCCTAAATGAGCTTTATTCTCTGTTCCCTCACCACAGTCCAGATGCTTTTGGGGAGTTACCAGTACAGTAACCATACCAGGAAGTACTTTATTTATTAAGCTACTGCTTTTCTTAATCTCAGTGGAGATATTTACTGATAAAGAGGTACCTACGCAGCATGTTCATGTCAGTTCCTAAATGAGCATTTATCTCTCTCCCCTCACCACAAATCAGATTCTTCTGAGGAGTTCCCAGTACATTATCCTTTCCCCTGTGTAATTACCTTAACAAGCTCCAGCTGTTTTTATTCTCAGAAGGTTTACTCCCTGATATACAGCTGCCTACCCCCTTCGTAAGTGCAGGTCCTAAATGAGCTTTTTTCTCTGTTCCCTCACCACAATCCAGATTCTTTTGGGGAGTTACCAGTAAAGTAACCATACCAGGAAGTACTTAATTTATTAAGCTACTGGTTTTCTTAATCTCAGTGGAGATATTTACTGATAAACAGCTACCTACGCAGCATGTCCATGTCATTCCTAAATGATCATTTATCTCTCTCCCCTCACCACAATCCAGATTCTTTTGGGGAGTTACCAGTACAGTAACCATACCAGGAAGTACTTAATTTATTAAGCTACTGCTTTTCTTAATCTCAGTGGAGATATTTACTGATAAACAGCTACCTACGCAGCATGTTCATGTCGTTCCTAAATGAGCTTTTTTTTTTTTTTCTTTTGGCCAGTCTTGGGCCTTGGACTCAGGGCCTGAGCACTGTCCCTGGCTTCTTCCCGCTCAAGGCTAGCACTCTGCCACTTGAGCCACAGCGCCGCTCCTGGCCGTTTTCTGTATATGTGGTGCTGGGGAACCAATCCTAGGGCCTCATGTATCAGAGGCAGGCACTCTTGCCACTAGGCTATATCCCCTGCCCCCTAAATGACCTTTTATCTCTCTCCCCTCACCACAAATCACATTCTTCTGAGGAGTTCCCAGTACATTATCCTTTCCCCTGTGTAATTACCTTAACAAGCTCCAGCTGTTTTTATTCTCAGAAGGTTTACTCCCTGATATACTGCTGCCTACCCCCTTCGTAAGTGCAGGTCCTAAATGAGCTTTATTCTCTGTTCCCTCACCACAGTCCAGATGCTTTTGGGGAGTTACCAGTACAGTAACCATACCAGGAAGTACTTTATTTATTAAGCTACTGCTTTTCTTAATCTCAGTGGAGATATTTACTGATAAAGAGGTACCTACGCAGCATGTTCATGTCGTTCCTAAATGAGCATTTATCTCTCTCCCCTCACCACAAATCAGATTCTTCTGAGGAGTTCCCAGTACATTATCCTTTCCCCTGTGTAATTACCTTAACAAGCTCCAGCTGTTTTTATTCTCAGAAGGTTTACTCCCTGATGTACAGCTGCCTACCCCCTTCGTAAGTGCAGGTTCTAAATGAGCTTTTTTCTCTGTTCCCTCACCACAATCCAGATTCTTTTGGGGAGTTACCAGTACAGTAACCATACCAGGAAGTACTTAATTTATTAAGCTACTGCTTTTCTTAATCTCAGTGGAGATATTTACTGATAAACAGCTACGTACGCAGCATGTTCATGTCGTTCCTAAATGAGCTTTTATCTCTCTCCCCTCACCACAAATCAGATTCTTCTGAGGAGTTCCCAGTACATTATCCTTTCCCCTGTTTAATTACCTTAAGAAGCTCCAGCTGTTTTTATTCTCAGAAGGTTTACTCCCTGATATACAGCTGCCTACCCCCTTCGTAAGTGCAGGTCCTAAATGACCTTTTTTCTCTCTTCCCTCACCACAATCCAGATTTTTTTGGGGAGTTACCAGTACAGTAACCATACCAGGAAGTACTTTATTTATTAAGCTACTGCTTTTCTTAATCTCAGTGGAGATATTTACTGATAAACAGCTACCTACGCAGCATGTTCATGTCGTTCATAAATCAGCTTTTATCTCTCTCCCCTCAGCACAAATCAGATTCTTCTGAGGAGTTCCCAGTACATTATCCTTTCCCCTGTGTAATTACCTTAACAAGCTCCAGCTGCTTTTATTCTCAGAAGGTTTACTCCCTGATATACAGCTGCCTACCCCCTTCGTAAGTACAGGTCCTAAATGAGCTTTTTTCTCTGTTCCCTCACCACAATCCAGATTCTTTTGGGGAATTACCAGTACAGTATCCATACCAGGAAGTACTTAATTTATTAAGCTACTGCTTTTCTTAATCTCAATGGAGATATTTACTGATAAACAGCTACCTACGTAGCATGTTCATGTCGTTCCTAAATGAGCTTTAATCTCTCTCCCCTCACCAAAAATCAGATTCTTCTGAGGAGTTCCCAGTACATTATCCTTTCACCTGTGTAATTACCTTAACAAGCTCCAGCTGTTTTTATTCTCAGAAGGTTTACTCCCTGATATACAGCTGCCTACCCCTTTCGTAAGTGCAGGTCCTAAATGAGCTTTTTTCTCTGTTCCCTCACCACAATCCAGATTCTTTTGGGGAGTTACCAGTACAGTAACCATACCAGGAAGTACTTAATTAATTAAGCTACTGCTTTTCTTAATCTCAGTGGAGATATTTACTGATAAACAGCTACCTACGCAGCATGTTCATGTCGTTCTTAAATGAGCTTTTATCTCTCTCCCCTCACCACAAATCAGATTCTTCTGAGGAGTTCCCAGTACATTATCCTTTCCACTGTGTAATTACCTTAACATGCTCCAGATGTTTTTATTCTCAGAAGGTTTACTCCCTGATATACATCTGGCTACCCACTTGGTAATTGCAGGTCCTAAATGAGCTTTTTTCTCTGTTGCCTCACGACAATCCAGATTCTGTTGGGGAATTACCAGTACAGTAACCATACCAGGAAGTACTTAATTTATTAAGCTACTGCTTTTCTTAATCTCAGTGGAGATATTTGCTGATAAACAGCTACCTAGGCAGCATGTTCATGTCTTTCCTAAATGAGCTTTTATCTCTCTCCCCTCGCCACACATCAGATTCTTCTGAGGAGTTCCCAGTACATTATCCTTTCCCCTGTGTAATTACCTTAACACCTTAACAAGCTTCAGCTGTTTTTATTCTCAGAAGGTTTACTCCCTGATATACTGCTGCCTACCCCCTTCGTAAGTGCAGGTCCTAAATGAGCTTTATTCTCTGTTCCCTCACCGCAGTCCAGATGCTTTTGGGGAGTTACCAGTACAGTAACCATACCAGGAAGTACTTTATTTATTAAGCTACTGCTTTTCTTAATCTCAGTGGAGATATTTACTGATAAAGAGGTACCTACGCAGCATGTTCACGTCGTTCCTAAATGAGCATTTATCTCTCTCCCCTCACCACAAATCAGATTCTTCTGAGGAGTTCCCAGTACATTATCCTTTCCCCTGTGTAATTACCTTAACAAGCTCCAGCTGTTTTTTTTCTAAGAAGGTTTATTCCCTGATATACAGCTGCCTACCCCCTTCGTAAGTGCAGGTCCTAAATGAGCTTTTTTCTCTGTTCCCTCACCACAATCCAGATTATTTTGGGGAGTTACCAGTACAATAACCATACCAGGAAGTACTTAATTTATTAAGCTACTGCTTTTCTTAATCTCAGTGGAGATATTTACTGATAAACAGCTACCTACGTAGCATGTTCATGTCGTTCCTATATGAGCTTTTATCTCTCTCCCCACACCACAAATCAGATTCTTCTGAGGAGTTCCCAGTACATTATCCTTTCCCCTGTGTAATTACCTTAACAAGCTCCAGCTGTTTTTATTCTCAGAAGGTTTACTCCCTGATATACAGCTGCCTACCCCCTTCGTAAGTGCAGGTCCAAAATGAGCTTTTTTCTCTGTTCCCTCACCACAATCCAGATTCTTTTGCGGAGTTACCAGTACAGTAACCATACCAGGAAGTACTTAATTTATTAAGCTACTGCTTTTCTTAATCTCAGTGGAGATATTTACTGATAAACAGCTACCTACGCAGCATGTTCATTTCGTTCCTAAATGAGCTTTTATCTCTCTCCCCTCACCACAAATCAGATTCTTCTGAGGAGTTCCCAGTACATTATCCTTTCCACTGTGTAATTACCTTAACATGCTCCAGCTGTTTTTATTCTCAGAAGGTTTACTCCCTGATATACAGCTGCCTACCCAATTCGTAAGTGCAGGTCCTAAATGACCTTTTTTCTCTCTTCCCTCACCACAATCCAGATTTTATTGGGGAGTTACCAGTACAGTAACCATACCAGGAAGTACTTTATTTATTAAGCTACTGCTTTTCTTAATCTCAGTGGAGATATTTACTGATAAAGAGCTACCTACGCAGCATGTTCATGTCGTTCCTAAATGAGCTTTTATCTCTCTCCCCTCACCACAAATCAGATTCTTCTGAGGAGTTCCCAGTACATTATCCTTTCCCCTGTGTAATTACCTTAACAAGCTCCAGCTGTTTTTATTCTCAGAAGGTTTACTCCCTGATATACAGCTGCCTACCCCCTTCGTAAGTGCAGGTCCTAAATGAGCTTTTTTCTCTGTTCCCTCACCACAATCCAGATTCTTTTGGGGAGTTACCAGTACAGTAACCATACCAGGAAGTACTTAATTTATTAAGCTACTGCTTTTCTTAATCTCAGTGGAGATATTTACTGATAAACAGCTACCTACGCAGCATGTCCATGTCATTCCTAAATGAGCATTTATCTCTCTCCCCTCACCACAAATCAGATTCTTCTGAGGAGTTCCCAGTACATTATCCTTTCCCCTGTGTAATTACCTTAACAAGCTCCAGCTGTTTTTATTCTAAGAAGGTTTACTCCTTGATATACAGCTGCCTACCCCCTTCGTAAGTGTAGGTCCTAAATGAGCTTTTTTCTCTGTTGACTCACCACAATCCAGATTCTCTTGGGGAGTTACCAGTACAGTAACCATACCAGGAAGTACTTAATTTATTAAGCTACTGCTTTTCTTAATCTCAGTGGAGATATTTACTGATAAACAGCTACCTAAGCAGCATGTTCATGTCGTTCCTAAATGAGCTTTTTTTTTTTTTTCTTTTGGCCAGTCTTGGGCCTTGGACTCAGGGCCTGAGCACTGTCCCTGGCTTCTTCCCGCTCAAGGCTAGCACTCTGCCACTTGAGCCACAGCGCCGCTCCTGGCCGTTTTCTGTATATGTGGTGCTGGGGAACCAATCCTAGGGCCTCATGTATCAGAGGCAGGCACTCTTGCCACTAGGCTATATCCCCTGCCCCCTAAATGACCTTTTATCTCTCTCCCCTCACCACAAATCACATTCTTCTGAGGAGTTCCCAGTACATTATCCTTTCCCCTGTGTAATTACCTTAACAAGCTCCAGCTGTTTTTATTCTCAGAAGGTTTACTCCCTGATATATTGCTGCCTACCCCCTTCGTAAGTGCAGGTCCTAAATGAGCTTTATTCTCTGTTCCCTCACCACAGTCCAGATGCTTTTGGGGAGTTACCAGTACAGTAACCATACCAGGAAGTACTTTATTTATTAAGCTACTGCTTTTCTTAATCTCAGTGGAGATATTTACTGATAAAGAGGTACCTACGCAGCATGTTCATGTCGTTCCTAAATGAGCATTTATCTCTCTCCCCTCACCACAAATCAGATTCTTCTGAGGAGTTCCCAGTACATTATCCTTTCCCCTGTGTAATTACCTTAACAAGCTCCAGCTGTTTTCATTCTCAGAAGGTTTACTCCCTGATGTACAGCTGCCTACCCCCTTCGTAAGTGCAGGTTCTAAATGAGCTTTTTTCTCTGTTCCCTCACCACAATCCAGATTCTTTTGGGGAGTTACCAGTACAGTAACCATACCAGGAAGTACTTAATTTATTAAGCTACTGCTTTTCTTAATCTCAGTGGAGATATTTACTGATAAACAGCTACGTACGCAGCATGTTCATGTCGTTCCTAAATGAGCTTTTATCTCTCTCCCCTCACCACAAATCAGATTCTTCTGAGGAGTTCCCAGTACATTATCCTTTCCCCTGTTTAATTACCTTAAGAAGCTCCAGCTGTTTTTATTCTCAGAAGGTTTACTCCCTGATATACAGCTGCCTACCCCCTTCGTAAGTGCAGGTCCTAAATGAGCTTTTTTCTCTCTTCCCTCACCAATCCAGATTTTTTTGGGGAGTTACCAGTACAGTAACCATACCAGGAAGTACTTTATTTATTAAGCTACTGCTTTTCTTAATCTCAGTGGAGATATTTACTGATAAACAGCTACCTACGTAGCATGTTCATGTCGTTCCTAAATGAGCTTTAATCTCTCTCCCCTCACCACAAATCAGATTCTTCTGAGGAGTTCCCAGTACATTATCCTTTCACCTGTGTAATTACCTTAACAAGCTCCAGCTGTTTTTATTCTCAGAAGGTTTACTCCCTGATATACAGCTGCCTACCCCTTTCGTAAGTGCAGGTCCTAAATGAGCTTTTTTCTCTGTTCCCTCACCACAATCCAGATTCTTTTGGGGAGTTACCAGTACAGTAACCATACCAGGAAGTACTTAAGTTATTAAGCTACTGCTTTTCTTAATCTCAGTGGAGATATTTACTGATAAACAGCTACCTACGCAGCATGTTCATGTCGTTCTTAAATGAGCTTTTATCTCTCTCCCCTCACCACAAATCAGATTCTTCTGAGGAGTTCCCAGTACATTATCCTTTCCACTGTGTAATTACCTTAACATGCTCCAGCTGTTTTTATTCTCAGAAGGTTTACTCCCTGATATACATCTGGCTAACCACTTGGTAATTGCAGGTCCTAAATGAGCTTTTTTCTCTGTTGCCTCACGACAATCCAGATTCTGTTGGGGAATTACCAGTACAGTAACCATACCAGGAAGTACTTAATTTATTAAGCTACTGCTTTTCTTAATCTCAGTGGAGATATTTGCTGATAAACAGCTACCTAGGCAGCATGTTCATGTCTTTCCTAAATGAGCTTTTATCTCTCTCCCCTCGCCACACATCAGATTCTTCTGAGGAGTTCCCAGTACATTATCATTTCCCCTGTGTAATTACCTTAACACCTTAACAAGCTTCAGCTGTTTTTATTCTCAGAAGGTTTACTCCCTGATATACTGCTGCCTAGCCCCTTCGTAAGTGCAGGTCCTAAATGAGCTTTATTCTCTGTTCCCTCACCACAGTCCAGATGCTTTTGGGGAGTTACCAGTACAGTAACCATACCAGGAAGTACTTTATTTATTAAGCTACTGCTTTTCTTAATCTCAGTGGAGATATTTACTGATAAAGAGGTACCTACGCAGCATGTTCATGTCGTTCCTAAATGAGCATTTATCTCTCTCCCCTCACCACAAATCAGATTCTTCTGAGGAGTTCCCAGTACATTATCCTTTCCCCTGTGTAATTACCTTAACAAGCTCCAGCTGTTTTTTTTCTAAGAAGGTTTATTCCCTGATATACAGCTGCCTACCCCCTTCGTAAGTGCAGGTCCTAAATGAGCTTTTTTCTCTGTTCCCTCACCACAATCCAGATTATTTTGGGGAGTTACCAGTACAATAACCATACCAGGAAGTACTTAATTTATTAAGCTACTGCTTTTCTTAATCTCAGTGGAGATATTTTCTGATAAACAGCTACCTACGCAGCATGTTCATGTCGTTCCTATATGAGCTTTTATCTCTCTCCCCACACCACAAATCAGATTCTTCTGAGGAGTTCCCAGTACATTATCCTTTCCCCTGTGTAATTACCTTAACAAGCTCCCCTGTTTTTATTCTCAGAAGGTTTACTCCCTGATATACAGCTGCCTACAACCTTCGTAAGTGCAGGTCCTAAATGAGCTTTTTTCTCTGTTCCCTCACCACAATCCAGATTCTTTTGGGGAGTTACCAGTACAGTAACGATACCAGGAAGTACTTAATTTATTAAGCTACTGCTTTTCTTACACTCAGTGGAGATGTTTAGTGATAAACAGCTACCTACGCAGCATGTTCATGTCGTTCCTAAATGAGCTTTTATCTCTCTCCCCTCACCACAAATCAGATTCTTCTGAGGAGTTCCCAGTACATTATCCTTTCCCCTGTGTAATTACCTTAACAAGCTCCAGTTGTTTTTATTCTCAGAAGGTTTACTCCCTGATATACAGCTGCCTACCCCCTTCGTAAGTGCAGGTCCTAAATGAGCTTTTTTCTCTGTTCCCTCACCACAAGGCAGATTCTTTTGGGGAGTTACCAGTACAGTCACCATACCAGGAAGTACTTAATGTATTAAGCTACTGCTTTTTTAATCTCAGTGGAGATATTTACTTATAAACAGCTACCTACGGAGCATGTTCATGTCGTACCTAAATGAGATTTTATCTCTCTCCCCTCACCACAAATCAGATTCTTCTGAGGAGTTCCCAGTACATTATCCTTTCCCCTGTGTAATTACCTTAACAAGCTCCAGCTGTTTTTATTCTCAGAAGGTTTACTACCTGATATACAGCTGCCTACCCCTTTCCTAAGTGCAGGTCCTAAATGAGCTTTTTTCTCTGTTCCCTCACCACAATCCAGATTCTTTTGGGGAATTACCAGTACAGTAACCATACCAGGAAGTACTTAATTTATTAAGCTACTGCTTTTCTTAATTTCAGTGGAGATATTTGCTGATAAACAGCTACCTAGGCAGCATGTTCATGTCGTTCCTAAATGAGCTTTTATCTCTCTCCCCTCACCACAAATCAGATTCTTCTGAGGAGTTCCCAGTACATTTTCCTTTCCCCTGTGTAATTACCTTAACACCTTAACAAGTTCCAGCTGTTTTTATTCTCAGACGGTTTACTCCCTGATATACTGCTGCCTACCCCCTTCCTAAGTGCAGGTCCTAATTGAGCTTTTTTCTCTGTTCCCTCACCACAATCCAGATGCTTTTGGGGAGTTACCAGTACAGTAACCATACGAGGAAGTACTTTATTTATTAAGCTACTGCTTTTCTTAATCTCAGTGGAGATATTTACTGATAAAGAGCTACCTACGCAGCATGTTCATGTCGTTCCTAAATGAGCTTTTATCTCTCTCCCCTCACCACAAATCAGATTCTTCTGAGGAGTTCCCAGTACATTATCCTTTCCCCTGTGTAATTACCTTAACAAGCTCCAGCTGTTTTTATTCTCAGAAAGTTTACTCCCTGATATACAGCTGCCTACCCCCTTCGTAAGTGCAGGTCCTAAATGAGCTTTTTTCTCTGTTCCCTCACCACAATCCAGATTCTTTTGGGGAGTTACCAGTACAGTAACCATACCAGGAAGTACTTAATTTATTAAGCTACTGCTTTTCTTAATCTCAGTGGAGATATTTACTGATAAACAGCTACCTACGCAGCATGTCCATGTCATTCCTAAATGAGCATTTATCTCTCTCCCCTCAACACAAATCAGATTCTTCTGAGGAGTTCCCAGTACATTATCCTTTCCCCTGTGTAATTACCTTAACAAGCTCCAGCTGTTTTTATTCTCAGAAGGTTTACTCCCTGATATACAGCTGCCTACCCCCTTCGTAAGTGCAGGTCCTAATTGAGCTTTTTTCTCTGTTCCCTCACCACAATCCAGATTCTTTTGGGGAGTTACCAGTACAGTAACCATAACAGGAAGTACTTAATTTATTAAGATACTGCTTTTCTTAATCTCATTGGAGATATTTACTGATAAACAGCTACCTACGCAGCATTTCCATGTCGTTCCTAAATGAGCATTTATCTCTCTCCCCTCACCACAAATCAGATTCTTCTGAGGAGTTCCCAGTACATTATCCTTTCCCCTGTGTAATTACCTTAACATGCTCCAGGTGTTTTTATTCTCAGAAGGTTTACTCCCTGATATACAGCTGCCTACCCCCTTCGTAAGTGCAGGTCCTAAATGAGCTTATTTCTCTGTTGCCTCACGACAATCCAGATTCTTTTGGGGAGTTTCCAGTACAGTAACCATACCAGGAAGTACTTAATTAATTAAGCTACTGCTTTTCTTAATCTCAGTGGAGATATTTACTGATAAACTGCTACGTACGCAGCATGTTCATGTCGTTCCTAAATGAGCTTTTATCTCTCTCCCCTCACCACAAATCAGATTCTTCTGAGGAGTTCCCAGTACATTATCCTTTCCACTGTGTAATTACCTTAACAAGCTCCAGCTGTTTTTATTCTCAGAAGGTTTACTCCCTGATATACAGCTGCCTACCCTATTCGTAAGTGCAGGTCCTAAATGACCTTTTTTCTCTCTTCCCTCACCACAATCCAGATTTTATTGGGGAGTTACCAGTACAGTAACCATACCAGGAAGTACTTTATTTATTAAGCTACTGCTTTTCTTAATCTCAGTGGAGATATTTACTGATAAACAGCTACCTACGCAGCATGTTCATGTCGTTCATAAATCAGCTTTTATCTCTCTCCCCTCAGCACAAATCAGATTCTTCTGAGGAGTTCCCAGTACATTATCCTTCCCCCTGTGTAATTACCTTAACAAGCTCCAGCTGTTTTTATTCTCAGAAGGTTTACTCCCTGATATACAGCTGCCTACCCCCTTCGTAAGTGCAGGTCCTAAATGAGCTTTTTTCTCCGTTCCCTCACCACAATCCAGATTCTTTTGGGGAATTACCAGTACAGTAACCATACCAGGAAGTACTTCATTTATTAAGCTACTGCTTTTCTTAATCTCAGTGGAGATATTTACTGATAAACAGCTACCTACGCAGCATGTTCATGTCGTTCCTAAATGAGCTTTAATCTCTCTCCCCTCACCACAAATCAGATTCTTCTGAGGAGTTCCCAGTACATTATCCTTTCCCCTGTGTAATTACCTTAACAAGCTCCAGCTGTTTTTATTCTCAGAAGGTTTACTCCCTGATATACAGCTGCCTACCCTTTCGTAAGTGCAGGTCCTAAATGAGCTTTTTTCTCTGTTCCCTCACCACAATCCAGATTCTTTTGGGGAGTTACCAGTACAGTAACCATACCAGGAAGTACTTAAGTTATTAAGCTACTGCTTTACTTAATCTCAGTGGAGATATTTACTGATAAACAGCTACCTACGCAGCATGTTCATGTCGTTCTTAAATGAGCTTTTATCTCTCTCCCCTCACCACAAATCAGGTTCTTCTGAGGAGTTCCCAGTACATTATCCTTTCCACTGTGTAATTACCTTAACATGCTCCAGCTGTTTTTATTCTCAGAAGGTTTACTCCCTGATATACAGCTGCCTACCCCCTTCGTAAGTGCAGGTCCTAAATGAGCTTTTTTCTCTGTTCCCTCACCACAGTCCAGATTCTTTTGGGGAGTTACCAGTACAGTAACCATACCAGGAAGTACTTAATTTATTAAGCTACTGCTTTTCTTAATCTCAGTGGTGATATTTACTGATAAACAGCTACCTACGCAGCATGTTCATGTCGTTCCTTAATGAGCTTTTATCTCTCTTCCCTCACCACAAATCAGATTCTTCTGAGGAGTTCCCAGTACATTATCCTTTCCCCTGTGTAATTACCTTAACAAGCTCCAGCTGTTTTTATTCCTAGAAGGTTTACTCCCTGATATATAGCTGCCTACCCCCTTCGTAAGTGCAGGTACTAAATGAGCTCTTTTCTCTGTTCCCTCACCACAATCCAGATTCTTTTGGGGAGTTACCAGTACAGTAACCATACCAGGAAGTACTTAATTTATTAAGCTATTGCTTTTCTTAATCTCAGTGGAGATATTTACTGATAAACAGCTACCTACGCAGCATGTTCATGTCGTTCCTAAATGAGCTTTTATCTCTCTCCCCTCACCACAAAGCAGATTCTTCTGAGGAGTTCCCGGTACATTATCCTTTCACCTGTGTAATTACCTTAAAGAGCTCCAGCTGTTTTTATTCTCAGAAGGTTTACTCCCTGATATACAGCTGCCTACCCCCTTCGTAAGTGCAGGTCCTAAATGAGCTTTTTTCTCTGTTCCCTCACCACAATCCAGATTCTTTTGGGGAGTTACCAGTACAGTAACCATACCAGGAAGTACTTAATTTATTAAGCTACTGCTTTTCTTAATCTCAGTGGAGATATTTACTGATAAACAGCTACCTAAGCAGCATGGTCATGTCGTTCCTAAATGAGCTTTTATCTCTCTCCCGTCACCACAAATCAGATTCTTCTGAAGAGTTCCCAGTACATTATCATTTCCCGTGTGTAATTACCTTAACAAGCTCCAGCTCTTTTTATTCTCAGAATGTTTACTCCCTGATATACAGCTGCCTACCCCCTTCATAAGTGCAGGCCCTAAATGAGCTTTTTTCTCTGTTCCCTCACCACAATCCAGATTCTTTTGGGGAGTTACCAGTACAGTAACCATACCAGGAAGTACTTCACTTATGAAGCTACTGCTTTTCTTAATCTCAGTGGAGATATTAACTGATAAACAGCTACCTAAGCAGCATGGTCATGTCGTTCCTAAATGAGCTTTTATCTCTCTCCCCTCACCACAAATCAGATTCTTTTGAGGAGTGCCCAGTACATTATCCTTTCCCCTGTGTAATTACCTTAACAAGCTCCAGCTGTTTTTATTCTCAGAAGGTTTACTCCCTGATATACAGCTGCCTCCCCTCTTCATAAGTGCAGGTCCTAAATGAGCTTATTTCTCTGTTCCCTCACCACAATCCAGATTCTTTTGGGGAGTTACCAGTAAAGTAACCATACCAGGAAGTACTTCACTTATAAAGCTACTGCTTTTCTTAATCTCAGTGGAGATATTTACTGATAAACAGCTACCTACGCAGCAGGTTCATGTCGTTCCTAAATGAGCTTTTATCTCTCTCCCCTCACCACAAATCAGATTCTTCTCAGGAGTTCCCAGTACATTATCCTTTCCCCTGTGTAATTACCTTAACAAGCTCCAGCTGTTTTTATTCTCAGAAGTTTTACTCCATGATATACAGCTGCCTACACCCTTCGTAAGTGCAGGTCCTAAATGAGCTTTTTTCTCTGTTCCCTCACCACAATCCAGGTTCTTTTGGGGAGTTACCAGTACAGTAACCATACCAAGAAGTACTTAATTTATTAAGCTACTGCTTTTCTTAATCTCAGTGGAGATATTTACTGATAAACAGCTACCTACGCAGCATGTTCATATCGTTCCTAAAGGAGCTTTTATCTCTCTCCGCTCACCACAAATCAGATTCTTCAGAGGAGTTCCCAGTACATTATCCTTTCCCCTGTGTAATTACCTTAACAAGCTCCAGCTGTTTTTATTCTCAGAAGGTTTACTCTCTAATATACTGCTGCCTACCCCCTTCGTAAGTGCAGGTCCTAAATGAGCTTTTTTCTCTGTTCCCTCACCACAATCCAGATTCTTTTGGGGAGTTACCAGTACAGTAACCATACCAGGAAGTACTTAATTTATTAAGCTACTGCTTTTCTTAATCTCAATGGAGATATTTACTGATAAACAGCTACCTAAGCAGCATGTTCATGTCGTTCCTAAATGAGCTTTTATGTCTCTGCCCTCACCACAAATCAGATTCTTCTGAGGAGTTCCCCGTACATTATTCTTTCCCCTGTGTAATTACCTTAACAAGCTCCAGCTGTTTTTATTCTCAGAAGGTTTACTCCCTGATATACACCTGCCTACCCCCTTCGTAAGTGCAGGTCTTAAATGAGCTTTTTTCTCTTTTCACTCACCACAATCCAGATTCTTTAGGGGAGTTCCCAGTACTGTAACCATACCAGGAAGTACTTAATTTATTAATCTACTGCTTTTCTTAATCTCAGTGGAGATATTTACTGATAAACAGCTACCTACGCAGCATGTTCATGTCGTTCGTAAATGAGCTTTTATCTCTCCCCTCACCACTAATCAGATTCTTCTGAGGAGTTCCCAGTACATTATCCTTTCCCCTGTGTAATTACCTTAACAAGCTCCAGCTGTTTTTATTCTCAGAAGGTTTACTCCCTGATATACAGCTGCCTACCCCCTTCGTAAGTGCAGGCCCTAAATGAGCTTTTTTCTCTGTTCCCTCACTGTTGGGGTTCTGGACACCCCCTTTCTCCCCCCATGGGGAGAATGGTAACCACAAATTCTATGAAAGAGCACCCAGCCTGGCCCTCCGCCAGCGGAAGGCCAAAGGCGTGCTCACATGGGCAAACGCTAAGTTGAGGACGGGTTGCTGAAGCTTCCCCTCCCCCCAGACCCCCCACATGTTACCGAGGGCGGAGGCGAAAAGGAAGGCATCAGGGACACGCTGCGGTGGTGGAATGCGGCTCAAAGACTTTAATATGGAAGGGCACTTATATAGAAGTGATGGCGGGAAAGAAAGGGGGCTGGCCAAAGGGTCAGTCATAGGCTAGGGGTCACGTTCATCAAGTGACATCACGAAACTTCCCTTTGTGGGCGGGACAACCCCATCATGGTGGCACACACACGTGTTCACCTCCCAAGGGGTGGAGGTCAAAAGGTGGGAGGGGCTTCTATTGTCCCAAGGCTGGTGGAAGGGCAGTCTTTCCCAGGCCATAATAATCCCCAACATCTCCCCCTTTTTGTTTTTTTTCAATAAGCAGGGGATGCTGTAAACACATGGCATGTGTGGGCATAAGGCAAATGCTGACATAAGATCTGTGGGGCCCCTTCCACAAAACTGGGGTGACGGGTAGGTAAGGGTCCATCCATCTGTCTATGTCCAGAAGTCAGAATCCTCAGCTGGTTTCTGCCAAGTGCAGGAAGGTGCAGACAGCAGCCCTCTTTTGTTGGTGAGGTAGAAGCTGAAACTCTGGCATTCCCGGCAGTTCACAGTAGCTGATAACTCAAACATAAGTGATTAGTAAAACATTCTTTTATATAAACATTGAAGCCAAGGTGTTAAACCTTTGCATTTACCCTTTTAAACATTTCCATCATAAAACATTGGGGTTGAGTGTCAATACCCTCAGCTCCTATTTTCTTTCCAACGGGACTCCCCAAGTCTAGCAGCAGGGGGAGAGGAAAGGAAGAAGCATGGTGCAAAATTCCTTTGGTTTCTTTGTGTGACGCTGTAGGCAGTATTGCCACAGCAAAACATTGAGCCATGAGATGCTCAAGAAGGAATCTAGAAAGCAAACAAGGAAAGGAAGCTTGGTTGCTTCCTACCATAGGCAGTCCTACTTTCCATGAGCCATGAGATGCTCAAGAAGGAATCTAGAAAGCAGACAAGGAAAGGAAGCTTGGTTGCCTCCTACCGTAGGCAGTCCTACTTTCCATATTTTCCTGGGAGAGCAGAAGTCCAACATGGTCCTCCTTTTCCTGGAGAAAACAAGAAAACATTTCTCCAGAGTGGGTGCTCTGGGTTTAATTTTCCAATCTGGAAAAACACATATACTGTACTCCATCCCACACTGATTCGGGATGATTTAAAATTTCTGGATAATTGACATAAGCATAACTAATCCTTAATTAATCCTAGGGAATCCTTAATTAATCCTGGGGAATACCTCCCCCTTTTGTTTTTTAAAATTATGACACCGGCGGCCACCAGGCAGGGAGTATGGATGGAGGTCTCGTCTTCTGTAGCTACTTCCTGCTGTCAAGGGGGCGACGTAAATCAAGGGCCCCTGGTCAGCCTGGCAGTCCGGTGTAGCTGGCAAAAAGTCCCCATCATTACCATGAGTATGGTCACTAGGGCCAGAGAGTTCTATGGTTTTCTCCAGCCCCCCCTGAGTCTTTGGGCATACCCAGAAGTTTCCAAGGCTGGTGCCTCCAGGGTTCAGGTCTGTGTTAGGGCGACGACTGTGAACGGCAAATTCCGCATTGGTGATCTCAGCAAGAGATGTTATTCTGTCAAAAGACACTTTTGAAAAGGTCAGGCAAAGTATCGACAAGTTCTCAGAGCTGGTTGGCATGAATGGCATAGAACACACCCTGGGCATAAGCCAGGAACAATTCCCTTTTGGAGCATAAACCCAATTGTAAAGTGAACGAGTAAGGAGAAACGACTGAAAGAAGTGGTTAATGATAGAAAACTGGTTTGGCATAGCCAGTCAGAGGCAAAATAAATAAATATATATATACACCTATATACAACTGGCAAAAAAGAAGAAAATGGATAGGAATTATCTCTCTCGATTTCCCGGCTCTGATCCATTTTGAAAGGGTGAAACAAGGCAGCTCCCTTTAGGATAATATGGCACCATTCTCCTCTCACTCCACTCCACCTTTCCGTCTCCTGGACTGGCTAAGTCCCAGGAATTTCAACGTTTGTGGCTGGAATTGCATTTTTCCATCCGCGTTTGAACTCGGGGCCTGAGCACTGTCCATGAGCACTTTCGCTCAAGGCTAGTGCTCTACCACTTGAGTCACGGTGCTGCTTCAGCCTTTTGCTCGCTCTCTGTGGTTGAGCTCTCAATCTGGCTCTTTGCTGTTTAACTGGGAGGTGGGATTTTGGAGAAATTTTTTCCTTTTGCCCGGGCTGGCTTTGAACTATCCAGGGAGTCATAGTCCTACAAGCCCTTTTTATTCCCAATTGAGCAACAAGGAAAAAACACAACAGAGATAATCCATTTGTAACCCGTTGAGAACTGACCAAAAACTGCTTGTGAAGGTTTGGCTATAACACTTAGAAAACATGAGATTTACATGCCATCAACTTGAATCACGCCATTAAATCCCACTGGCAAGTGAAAGAGAACACAGATAAATGACAACCAAGGGCAAAGGGTTAAAGCATTGTGGAATCCTCAGTCTCGGAAGTGGCTGCGTCCCTCATCCCCATTTGGCAAGTTCCATGCCATGCGATGGGGAACTTGAGGCAAAGCTGTAGTGGCTTCTCTTGCTCACATCTTGCTCTGGGTTGCCTGCAAAATTTCTATATAGATTGGTTAGGGTGTTTAAAATTTTTTCAGCACTTCTGGCTCTGGTATATCGATGCCCTTCTGGTTTAAGCAGGGTGAAAAGACTTTCTTAATCACAAAATTCAAAGACTTTCTTAATCCCAAAATTTTACCTGGCTAGCTGTGACCACTAACATAACTATGGTGATTTAACCTGGAGTAACTGTTAGGATGGAACTATTCACATCCTACTCAAGGCTCATAAATCATTCGAGCAGCTTCCAATGGGAGAGAGAGCAAAGAATCATTAGTAGTGAAACAAGGCAGTTCGGGAACAGACTGTGGTGGCATCTTCCTATATCCAGGAGCCGTCCATGCGGCTAGCACATCTGTCCACCTGTATCCTATAAAGCAGTATATTAATCCTGGGTCAGGAAAGTTGAGGTTAATAGTCACATTTGTATGAAGCAATCTCAATTTCTTGATCTTGAGAGTTTATAAGAACACAGGAGAGAAAATGGGAAGGTAAAATCTTAATTTATGCCAAAGAGTTGTTAAGGCTACATGCACACTTAACTTTTAACACACTGAGTATAAAATAACATGCTGATTTTATACCATTGTGCTTTTACTACATGCTGCATATTTGAACCTTATGGAAACACACTGAATATAAAATAACATACTGGTGTACTTTTACCACATGTTGTATATTTGAACCTTGTGGAAATTTTTATAGGCACCTTTATCTCCATCGAACACCGGGATGGAAACCTATTGTTATGCTTTTAAATCTTACCAACAACCACACGCGTGCGCGCGCGCACACACACACACACAAAAATACCTGAGCGCTCTTTAAAATTGCTTTGATTGGCCATTTAGATTTTCTGGAATTCCAGCGGCAAATGATATTAATTTGCCCATAATAGAACCACGTGGTTGAATAAAAAACAAAAGGGAAACCTGTTAATTACACACTCCCAACATGACAATTTTTAAAATCACAGTGGACAAGCAAACCCTTTTATCCATCTAGAAAAACTCCAGTTGATTTTATCTCTTTGAACTGGTAAACATGGAAGTTCAATCAAATTAACTATTGCTGTATCAAAACTCTTTGTTTTCCTTTTAATATTCCATTTTAGTTTATAATTTAAGGCTTTCCTAGCTCCAACCCCATCTGCAGCTGTAAGTCTGACACAGAGAGAACGTGCAGGCAAGCACAGCGGGGTGCTTGCCTCTCTCACCTGCAGAGAGATCGGCCAGCCCAGGCGAGCCTGGCACGCCCCTCACCTGGGGGGAATGGGTGGGGCCCCGCCTCCAATATGGCGCGCCCCATTGTGCTCCACGTGTGTGTTAAGTCAGAGAAATCAGGATTCAACCAACTCACCCGAATTTCTGAGCTTAACGACCATCGGCGGGCATAAAGCAGTTTGCCGGGCTGCAGCAGGTCCAGCTCCGGGGCTGCTGCCGCCGCTGCTGCTGCAGCCCACGCACCCCAGCGGGACACCGTCCCATCTAAACTGCACGCCACGCCTTTTTTTTTTTTTTTTTTTCATCCGCGGGCTGGGGCCGCACTGGCTCCAGCCCAGCCATTGTAAATACAAGCCTTGCCAAAGCAGCAGCCATCCCCAACGCTCTGCCGCCGCCATGCCACAGCTTCCCACATGGCGGAACCGCGCTTCCGCCACGCCGTGCTCGGCCCCGCCACACTCGGCTGCCCAACTGCCGCCGCAAAAGACGCCTGGTGCCGCCCGGGGACACACGAGCCCCAGCCCACGCACCTCGCAAACCCGGGGTGGCGCGAAGCACAGTGTACTCACGCTCAGCCCACGCAAGCCAAAGCGCTCCGGCGCTCGGCCACCCACTGCTTCTCAAGCGCCACTGCGGGTGCCTGCCGTCTGGCCCGGGGCGCACAGAGCAGAACTAACCGACCCCAGCCCGGGGTCGCATTCCTCTTGCTCCGGCCCCACTGCTCCACTGACATGCTTCCGCGGGAAGCGCGCCCTGCTCCCTCCGCCGCCCGGCGCCAAATCGCCACGGCGGGGCAACTCTCTGGCGCCGCGTCCCGCGAGCCTGTGTCTCCATGCTTCTGCCCCGTCTGGATGGGCAGGACCCTCCTCTAAAACCCTACTTAGCAATCCGTGGGGATACTGTACCCCGAACTTCTCGGCCGTACAATTCGGTCCCCGTTCGGGCGCCATTTATGTTGGGGTTCTGGACACCCCCTTTCTCCCCCCACGGGGAGAATGGTAACCACAAACTCTATGAAAGAGCACCCAGCCTGGCCCTCCGCCAGCGGAAGGCCAAAGGCGTGCTCACATGGGCAAACGCTAAGTTGAGGACGGGTTGCTGAAGCTTCCCCTCCCCCCAGACCCCCCACATGTTACCGAGGGCGGAGGCGAAAAGGAAGGCATCAGGGACACGCTGCGGTGGTGGAATGCGGCTCAAAGACTTTAATATGGAAGGGCACTTATATAGAAGTGATGGCGGGAAAGAAAGGGGGCTGGCCAAAGGGTCAGTCATAGGCTAGGGGTCACGTTCATCAAGTGACATCACGAAACTTCCCTTTGTGGGCGGGACAACCCCATCATGGTGGCACACACACGTGTTCACCTCCCAAGGGGTGGAGGTCAAAAGGTGGGAGGGGCTTCTATTGTCCCAAGGCTGGTGGAAGGGCAGTCTTTCCCAGGCCATAATAATCCCCAACACCTCACCACAATCCAGATTCTTTTGGGGAGTTACCAGTACAGTAACCATACCAGGAAGTACTTCACTTATGAAGCTACTGCTTTTCTTAATCTCAGAGGAGATATTTACTAATCAACATTTACCTACGCAGCATGTTCATGTCGTTCCTAAATGAGCTTTTATCTCTCTCCATTCACCAAAAATCAGATTATTATGAGGAGTTCCCAGTACATTATCCTTTCCCCTGTGTAATTACCTTAACAAGCTCCAGCTATTTTTATTCTCAGAAGGTTTACTCCCTGATATACAGCTGCCTACCCCCTTCGTAAGTGCAGGTCCTAAATGAGCTTTTTTCTCTGTTCCCTCACCACAATCTAGATTCTTTTGGGGAGTTACCAGTACAGTAACCATACCAGGAAGTACTTAATTTATTAAGCTACTGCTTTTCTTAATCTCAGTGGAGATATTTACTGATAAACAGCTACCTAAGCAGCATGGTCATGTCGTTCCTAAATGAGCTTTTATCTCTCTCCCCTCACCACAAATCAGATTCTTCTGAGGAGTTCCCAGTACATTATCCTTTCCCCTGTGTAATTACCTTAACAAGCTCCAGCTGTTTTTATTCTCAGAAGGTTTAGTCCCTGATATACAGCTGCCTACCCCCTTCGTAAGTGCAGGTCCTAAATGAGCTTTTTTCTCTGTTCCCTCACCACAATCCGGATTCTTTCGGGAGTTACCAGTACAGTATCCATTCCGGGAAGTACTTAATTTATTAAGCTACTGCTTTTCTTAATCTCAGTGGAGATATTTACTGATAAACAGCTACCTACGCAGCATGTTCATGTCGTTCCTAAATGAGCTTTTATCTCTCTCCCCTCACCACAAATCAGATTCTTCTGAGGAGTTCCCAGTACATTATCCTTTCCCCTGTGTAATTACCTTAACAACTCCAGCTGTTTTTATTCTCAGAAGGTTTACTCCCTGATATATAGCTGTCTACCCCCTTCGTAAGTGCAGGTACTAAATGAGCTCTTTTCTCTGTTCCCTCACCACAATCAAGATTGTTTTGGGCAGTTACCAGTACAGTAACCATACCAGGAAGTACTTAATTTATTAAGCGACTGCTTTTCTTAATCTCAGTGGAGATATTTACTGATAAACAGCTACCTACGCAGCATGTTCATGTCGTTCCTAAATGAGCTTTTATCTCTCTCCCCTCACCACAAATCAGATTCTTCTGAGGAGTTCCCGGTACATTATCCTTTAAACTGTGTAATTACCTTAACAGTATCCAGCTGTTTTTATTCTCAGAAGGTTTACTCCCTGATATACAGCTGCCTACCCCCTTCGTGAGTGCAGGTCCTAAATGAGCTTTATTCTCTGTTCCCTCAGCACAACCCAGATTCTTTTGGGGAGTTACCAGTACAGTAACCATACCAGGAAGTACTTAATTTATTAAGCTACTGCTTTTCTTAATCTCAGTGGAGATATTTACTGATAAACAGCTACCTACGCAGCATGTTCATGTCGTTCCTAAATGAGCTTTTTTTTCTTTTTTTTCCCCAGTCCTGGCCCTTGGACTGAGGACCTGAGCACTGTCCCTGGCTTCTTCCCGCTCAAGGCTAGCACTCTGCCACTTGAGCCACAGCGCCGCTTCTGGCCGTTTTCTGTATATGTGGTGCTGGGGAACTGAACCTAGGGCCTCATGTATCAGAGGCAGGCACTCTTGCCACTAGGCTACATCCCCTGCCCCCTAAATGAGCTTTTATCTCTCTCCCCTCACCACAAATCAGATTCTTCTGAGCTGTTCCCAGTACATTATCCTTTCCCATGTGTAATTACCTTAACAAGCTCCAGCTGTTTTTATTCTCAGAAGGTTTACTCCCTGATATACAGCTGCCTACCCCCTTTGTAAGTGCAGGTCCTAAATGAGCTTTTTCCCTCACCACAATGAGCTTGTTCCCTCACCACAAGTTACAAGTACAGTTACAAGTACAGTACAGTACAAGTACAGTAACCATACCAGGAAGTACTTAATTTATTAAGCTACTGCGTTTCTTAATCTCAGTGGAGATATTTACTGATAAAAAGCTACCTACGCAGCATGTTCAAGTCGTTCCTAAATGAGCTTTTATCTCTCTCCCCTCACCACAAATCAGATTCTTCTGAGGAGTTCTCAGTACATTATCCTTTCCCCTGTGTAATTACCTTAACAAGCTAAAGCTGTTTTTATTCTCAGAAGGTTTACGCCCTGATATACAGCTGCCTACCCCCTTCGACAGTGCAGGTCCTAAATGAGCTTTTTTCTCTGTTCCCTCACCACAATCCAGATTCTTTTGGGGAGTTACCAGTACAGAAACCATACCAGGAAGGACTTAATTTATTAAGCTACTGCTTTTCTTAATCTCAGTGGAGATATTTACTGATAAACAGCTACGTACGCAGCATGTACATGTCGTTCCTAAAAGAGCTTTTATCTCTCTCCCCTCACCACAAATCAGATTCTTCTGAGGAGTTCCCAGTACATTATCCTTTCCCCTGTGTAATTACCTTAAGAAGCTCCAGCTGTTTTTATTCTCAGAAGGTTTACTCCCTGATATACAGCTGCCTACCCCCTTCGTAAGTGCAGGTCCTAAATGAGCTTTTTTCTCTGTTCCCTCACCACAATCCAGATTCTTTTGGGGAGGTACCAGTGCAGTAACCATACCAGGAAGTACTTAATTTATTAAGCTACTGCTTTTCTTAATCTCAGGGGAGATATTTACTGATAAACAGCTACCTACGCAGCATGTTCATGTCGTTCCTAAATGAGCTTTTATCTCTCTCCCCTCACCACAAATCAGATTCTTCTGAGGAGTTCCCAGTATATTATCCTTTCCCCTGTGTAATTACCTTAACAAGCTCCAGCTGTTTTTATTCTCAGAAGGTTTACTCCCTGATATACAGCTGCCTACCCCCATCGTAAGTGCAGGACCTAAATGAGCTTTTTTCTCTGTTCCCTCACCACAATCCAGATTCTTTTGGGGAGTTACCAGTACAGTAACCATACCAGGAAGTTCTTAATTTATTAAGCGACTGCTTTTCTTAATCTCAGTGGAGATATTTACTGATAAACAGCTACCAACGCAGCATGTTCATGTCGTTCCTAAATGAGCTTTTATCTCTCTCCCCTCACCACAAATCAGATTCTTCTGAGGAGTTCCCGGTACATTATCCTTTCACCTGTGTAATTACCTTAACAAGCTCCAGCTGTTTTTATTCTCAGAAGGTTTACTCCCTGATATACAGCTGCCTACCCCCTTCGTGAGTGCAGGTCCTAAATGAGGTTTATTCTATGTTCCCTCACCACAACCCAGATTCTTTTGGGGAGTTACCAGTACAGTAACCATACCAGGAAGTACTTAATTTATTAAGCTACTGCTTTTCTTAATCTTAGTGGAGATATTTACTGATAAACAGCTACCTACGCAGCATGTTCATGTCGTTCCTAAATGAGCTTTTTTTTTCTTTTTTTTTTTCCCAGTCCTGGCCCTTGGACTCAGGGCCTGAGCACTGTCCCTGGCTTCTTCCCGCTCAAGGCTAGCACTCTGCCACTTGAGCCACAGCGCCGATTCTGGCCGTTTTCTGTATATGTGGTGCTGGGGAACTGAACCTAGGGCCTCATGTATCAGAGGCAGGCACTCTTGCCACTAGGCTACATCCCCTGCCCCATAAATGAGCTTTTATCTCTCTCCCCTCACCACAAATCAGATTCTTCTGAGGTGTTCCCAGTACATTATCCTTTCCCCTGTGTAATTACCTTAACAAGCTCCAGCTGTTTTTATTCTCAGAAGGTTTACTCCCTGATATACAGCTGCGTACCCCCTTTGTAAGTGCAGGTCCTAAATGAGCTTTTTTCTCTGTTCCCTGTCCACAATCCAGATGCTACTGGGGAGTTTCCAGTACAGTAACCATACCAGGAAGTACTTTATTTATTAAGCTACTGCTTTTCTTAATCTCAGTGGAGATATTTACTGATAAAGAGCTAACTATGCAGCATGTTCATGTCGTTCCTAAATGAGCTTTTTTTTTTTTTTCCCAGTCCTGGGCCTTGGACTCAGGGCCTGAGCACTGTCCCTGGCTTCTTCCCGCTCAAGGCTAACACTCTGCCACTTGAGCCACAGCGTCGCTTCTGGCCGTTTTCTGGATATGTGGTGCTGGGGAACCGAACCTAGGGCCTCATGTATCAGAGGCAGGCACTCTTGCCACTAGGCTATATCCCCTGCCCCCTAAATGAGCTTTTATCTCTCTCCCCTCACCACAAATCACATTCTTCTGAGGAGTTCCCAGTACATTATCCTTTCCCCTGTGTAATTACCTTAACAAGCTCCAGCTGTTTTTATTCTCAGAAGTTTTACTCCCTGATATACAGCTGCCTACGCCCTTTGTAAGTGCAGGTCCTAAATGAGCTTTTTCCCTCACCACAATGAGCTTGTTCCCTCACCACAAGTTACAAGTACAGTTACAAGTACAGTACAGTACAAGTACAGTAACCATACCAGGAAGTACTTAATTTATTAAGCTACTGCTTTTCTTAATCTCAGTGGAGATATTTACTGATAAAAAGCTACCTACGCAGCATGTTCAAGTCGTTCCTAAATGAGCTTTTATCTCTCTCCCCTCACCACAAATCAGATTCTTCTGAGGAGTTCCCAGTACATTATCCTTTCCCCTGTGTAATTTCCTTAACTAGCTCCAGCTGTTTTTATTCTCAGAAGGATTACTCCCTGATATACAGCTGCCTAACCCCTTCGTAAGTGCAGGTCCTAAATGAGCTTTTTTCTCTGTTCCCTCACCACAATCCAGATTCTTTTCGGTAGTTACCAGTACAGTAACCATACCAGGAAGTACTTAAGTTATTAAGCTATTGCTTTTCTTAAGCTCAGTGGAGATATTTACTGAAAAACAGCTACCTACGCAGCATGTTCATGTCGTTCTTAAATGAGCTTTTATCTCTCTCCCCTCACCACAAATCAGATTCTTCTCAGGAGTTCCCAGTACATTATCCTTTCCCCTGTGTAATTACCTTAACATGCTCCAGCTGTTTTTATTCTCAGAAGGTTTACTCCCTGATATACAGCTGCCAACCCCCTTCGTAAGTGCAGGTCATAAATGAGCTTTTTTCTCTGTTGCCTCACGACAATCCAGATTCTTTTGGGGAGTTACCAGTACAGTAACCATACCAGGAAGTACTTAATTTATTAAGCTACTGCTTTTCTTAATCTCAGTGGAGATATTTACTGATAAACAGCTACCTACGCAGCATGTTCATGTCGTTCCTAAATGAGCTTTTTTTTTCTTTTTTTTTTCCCAGTCCTGGCCCTTGGACTTAGGGCCTGAGCACTGTCCCTGGCTTCTTCCCGCTCAAGGCTAGCACTCTGCCACTTGAGCCACAGCGCCGCTTCTGGCCGTTTTCTGTATATGTGGTGCTGGGGAACCGAACCTAGGGCCTCATGTATCAGAGGCAGGCACTCTTGCCACTAGGCTATATCCCCTGCCCCCTAAATGAGCTTTTATCTCTCTCCCCTCACCACAAATCACATTCTTCTGAGGCGTTCCCAGTACATTATCCTTTCCCCTGTGTAATTACCTTAACAAGCTCCAGCTGTTTTTATTCTCAGAAGGTTTACTCCCTGATATACAGCTGCCTACTCCCTTTGTAAGTGCAGGTCCTAAATGAGCTTTTTTCTCTGTTCCCTCACCACAATCCAGATTCTTTGGGGAGTTACCAGTACAGTAACCATACCAGGAAGTACTTAATTTATTAAGCTACTGCTTTTCTTAATCTCAGTGGAGATATTTACTGATAAACAGCTACCTACGCAGCATGTTCATGTCGTTCCTAAATGAGCTTTTATCTCTCTCCCCTCACCACAAATCAGATTCTTCTGAGGAGTTCCCAGTACATTATCGTTTCCCCTGTGTAATTACCTTAACAAGCTCCAGCTGTTTTTATTCTCAGAAGGTTTACTCCCTGATATACAGCTGCCTACCCCCTTCGTAAGTGCAGGTCCTAAATGAGCTTTTATCTCTGTTCCCTCACCACAATCCAGATTTTTTTGGGGAGTTACCAGTACAGTAACCATACCAGGAAGTACTTTATTTATTAAGCTACTGCTTTTCTTAATCTCAGTGGAGATATTTACTGATAAACAGCTACCTACGCAGCATGTTCATGTCGTTCCTATATGAGCTTTTATCTCTCTCCCCTCACCACAAATCAGATTCTTCTGAGGAGTTCCCAGAACATTATCCTTTCCCCTGTGTAATTACCTTAACAAGCTCCAGCTGTTTTTATTCTCAGAAGGTTTACTCCCTGATATACAGCTGCCTACCCCCTTCGTAAGTGCAGGTCCTAAATGAGCTTTTTTCTCTGTTCCCTCTCCACAATCCAGATTCTTTTGGGGAGTTACAAGTACAGTAACCATACCAGGAAGTACTTAATTTATTAAGCTACTGCTTTTCTTAATCTCAGTGGAGATATTTACTGATAAAAAGCTACCTACGCAGCATGTTCAAGTCGTTCCTAAATGAGCTTTTATCTCTCTCCCCTCACCACAAATCAGATTCTTCTGAGGAGTTCTCAGTACATTATCCTTTCCCCTGTATAATTACCTTAACAAGCTAAAGTTGTTTTTATTCTCAGAAGGTTTACGCCCTGATATACAGCTGCCTACCCCCTTCGACAGTGCAGGTCCTAAATGAGCTTTTTTCTCTGTTCCCTCACCACAATCCAGATTCTTTTGGGGAGTTACCAGTACAGTAACCATACCAGGAAGTACTTAAGTTATTAAGCTATTGCTTTTCTTAATCTCAGTGGAGATATTTACTGATAAAAAGCTACCTACGCAGCATGTTCAAGTCGTTCCTACATGAGCTTTTATCTCTCTCCCCTCACCACAAATCAGATTCTTCTGAGGAGTTCTCAGTACATTATCCTTTCCCCTGTATAATTACCTTAACAAGCTAAAGTTGTTTTTATTCTCAGAAGGTTTACGCCCTGATATACAGCTGCCTACCCCCTTCGACAGTGCAGGTCATAAATGAGCTTTTTTCTCTGTTCCCTCACCACAATCCAGATTCTTTTGGGGAGTTACCAGTACAGTAACCATACCAGGAAGTACTTAATTTATTAAGCTAATGCTTTTCTTAATCTCAGTGGAGATATTTACTGATAAACAGCTACCTACGCAGCATGTTCATGTCGTTCCTAAATGAGCTTTTATCTCTCTCCCCTCACCACAAATCAGATTCTTCTGAGGAGTTCACAGTACATTATCCTTTCCACTGTGTAATTACCTTAACAAGCTCCAGCTGTTTTTATTCTCAGAAGGTTTACTCCCTGATATACAGCTGCCTACCCCCTTCGTAAGTGCAGGTCCTAAATGAGCTTTTTTCTCTGTTCCCTCACCACAATCCAGATTCTTTTGGGGAGTTACCAGTACAGTAACCATACCAGGAAGTAGTTAATTTATTAATCTACTGCTTTTCTTAATCTCAGTGGAGATATTTACTGATAAACAGCTACCTACGCAGCATGTTCATGTCGTTCCTAAATGAGCTTTTATCTCTCTCCCCTCACCACAAATCAGATTCTTCTGAGGAGTTCCCAGTACATTATCCTTTCCCCTGTGTAATGACCTTAACAAGCTCCTGGTGTTTTTATTCTAAGAAGTTTTACTCCCTGATTTACAGCTGCCTACCCCCTTCGTAAGTGCATGTCCTAAATGAGCTTTATTCTCTGTTCCCTAACCACAATCCAGAATGTTTTGGGGAGTTACCAGTACATTAAACGTACCAGGAAGTACTTAATTCATTAAGCTACTGCTTTTCTTAATCTCACTGGAGATATTTACTGATAAACAGCTACCTACGCAGCATGTTCATGTCGTTCCTAAATGAGCTTTTATCTCTCTCCCCTCACCACAAATCAGATTCTTCTGAGGAGTTCCCAGTACATTATCCTTTCCCCTGTGTAATTACCTTAACAAGCTCCAGCTGTTTTTATTCTCAGAAGGTTTACTCCCTGATTTACAGCTGCCTACCCCCTTCGTAAGTGCAGGTCCTAAATGAGCTTTTTTCACTGTTCCCTCACCACAAACCAGATTCTTTTGGGGAGTTAACAGTACAGTAACCATACCAGGAAGTACTTAATTTATTAAGCTACTGCTTTTCTTAATCTCCGTGGAGATATTTAAAGATAAACAGCTACCTACGCAGCATGTTCCTGTCGTTCATAAATGAGCTTTTGTCTCTCTCCCCTCACAACAAATCAGATTGTTCTCAGGAGTTCCCAGTACATTATCCTTTCCCCTGTGTAATTACCTTAACAAGCTCCAGCTGTTTTTATTCTCAGAAGGTTTACTCCCTGATATACAGCTGCCTACCCCCTTCGTAAGTGAATGTCCTAAATGAGCTTTTTTCTCTGTTCCCTCACCACAATCCAGATTCTTTTGGGGAGTTACCAGTACAGTATCCATACCAGGAAGTAGTTAATTTATTACGCTACTGCTTTTCTTATTCTCAGTGGAGATATTTACTGATAAACAGCTACGTATGCAGCATGTTCATGTCGTTCCTAAATGAGCTTTTATCTCTCTCCCCTCACCACAAATCAGATTCTTCTGAGGAGTTCCCAGTACATTATCCTTTCCCCTGTGTAATTACCTTAACAAGCTCCAGCTGTTTTTATTCTCAGAAGGTTTATTCCCTGATATACAGCTGCCTACCCCCTTCGTAAGTGCAGGTCCTAAATGAGCTTTTTTCTCTGTTCCCTCACCACAATCCAGATTCTTTTGGGGAGTTACCAGTACAGTAACCATACCAGGAAGTACTTAATTTATTAAGCTACTGCTTTTCTTAATCTCAGTGGTGATATTTACTGATAAACAGCTACCTACGCAGCATGTTCATGTCGTTCCTAAATGAGCTTTTATCTCTCTCCACTCACCACAAATCAGATTCTTCTGAGGAGTTCCCAGTACATTATCCTTTCCCCTGTGTAATTACCTTAACAAGCTCCAGCTGTTTTTATTCTCAGAAGGTTTACTACCTGATATACAGCTGCCTACCCCCTTCGTAAGTGCAGGTCCTAAATGAGCTTTTTTCTCTGTTCCCTCACCACAATCCAGATTCTTTTGGGGAGTTACCAGTACAGTAACCACACCAGGAAGTACGTAATTTGTTAAGCTACTGCTTTTCTTAATCTCAGTGGAGATATTTTCTGATGAACGGCTACCATACGCAGCATGTTCATGTCGCTCCTAAATGAGCTTTTATCTCTCTCCCCTCACCACAAATCAGATTCTTCTGAGGAGTTCTCAGTACATTATCCTTTCCCCTGTGTAATTACCTTAACAAGCTCCAGCTGTTTTTATTCTCAGAAGGTTTACTCCCTGATATACAGCTGCCTACCCCCTTCGTAAGTGCAGGTTCTAAATGAGCTTTTCTCTTTGTTCCCTCACCATAATCCAGATTCTTTTGGGGAGTTACCAGTACAGTAACCATACCAGGAAGTACTTAATTTATTAAGCTACTGCTTTTCTTAATCTCAGTGGAGATATTTACTGATAAACAGCTACCTACGCAGCATGTTCATGTCGTTCCTAAATGAGCTCTTATCTCTCTCCCCTCACCATAATTCAGATTCTTCTGAGGAGTTCCCAGTACATTATCCTTTCCCCTGTGTAATTACCTTAACAAGCTCCAGCTGTTTTTATTCTCAGAAGGTTTACTCCCTGATATACAGCTGCCTACCCCCTTCGTAAGTGCAGGTCCTAAATGAGGGTTTTTCTCTGTTCCCTCACCACAATCCAGATTCTTTTGGGGAGTTACCAGTACAGTAACCATACCAGGAAGTACTTAATTTATTAAGCTACTGCTTTTCTTAATTTCAGTGGAGATATTTACTGATAAACAGCTACTTACGCAGCATGTTCATGTCGTTCCTAAATGAGCTTTTATCTCTCTCCCCTCACCACAAATCAGATTCTTCTGAGGAGTTCCCAGTACATTATCCTTTCCCCTGTGTAATTTCCTTAACAAGCTCTAGCTGTTTTTATTCTCAGAAAGTTTACTCCCTGTTATACATCTGCCTACCCCCTTCGTAAGTGCAGGTCCTAAATGAGCTTTTTTCTCTGTTCCCTCACCACAATCCAGATTCTTTTGGGAAGTTACCAGTACAGTAACCATACCAGGAAGTACTTAATTTATTAAGCTACTGCTTTTCTTAATCTCAGTGGAGATATTTACTGATAAACAGCTCCTTACGCAGGGTGTTCATGTCGTTCCTAAATGAGCTTTTATCTCTCTCCCCTCACCACAAATCAGATTGTTCTGAGGAGTTCCCAGTACATTATCCTTTCCCCTGAGTAATTACCTTAACAAGCTCCAGATGTTTTTATTCTCAGAAGGTTTAGTCCCTGATATACAGCTGCCTACCCCCTTCGTAAGTGCAGGTCCTAAATGAGCTTTTTTCTCTGTTCCCTCACCACAATCCAGACTCTTTTGGGGAGTTACCAGTACAGTAACCGTACCAGGAAGTACTTAATTTATTAAGCTACTGCTTTTCTTAATCTCAGTGGAGATATTTACTGATAAACAGCTACCTACGCAGCATGTTCATGTCGTTCCTAAATGAGCTTTTATCTCTCTCCCCTCACCACAAATCAATTTTTCTGAGGAGTTCCCAGTACATTATCCTTTCCCCTGTGTAATTACCTGAACAAGCTCCAGCTGTTTTTATTCTCAGAAGGTTTACTCCCTGATATACAGCTGCCTACCCCCTTCGTAAGTGCAGGTCCTAAATGAGCTTTTTTCTCTGTTCCCTCACCACAATCCAGATTCTTTTGGGGAGTTACCAGTACAGTAACCATACCAGGAAGTACGTAATTTGTTAAGCTACTGCTTTTCTTAATCTCAGAGGAGATATTTTCTGATAAACGGCTACCTACGCAGCATGTTCATGTCGTTCCTAAATGAGCTTTTATCTCTCTCCCCTCACCACAAATCAGATTCTTCTGAGGAGTTCCCAGTACATTATCCTTTCCCCTGTGTAATTACCTTAACAAGCTCGAGCTGTTTTTATTCTCAGAAGGTTTACTCCCTGATATACAGCTGCCTACCCCCTTCGTAAGTGCAGGTCCTAAATGAGCTTTTCTCTTTGTTCCCTCACCATAATCCAGATTCTTTTGGGGAGTTACCAGTACAGTAACCATACCAGGAAGTACTTAATTTATTAAGCTACTGCTTTTCTTAATCTCAGTGGAGATATTTACTGATAAACAGCAACCTACGCAGCATGTTCATGTCGTTCCTAAATGAGCTTTTATCTCTCTCCCCTCACCACAAATCAGATTCTTCTGAGGAGTTCCCAGTACATTATCCTTTCCCCTGTGTAATTACCTTAACAAGCTCCAGCTGTTTTTATTCTCAGAAGGTTTACTCCCTGATTTACAGCTGCCTACCCCCTTCGTAAGTGCAGGTCCTAAATGAGCTTTTTTCTCTGTTCCCTCACCACAATCCAGATTCTTTTGGGGAGTTACCAGTACAGTAACCATACCAGGAAGTACGTAATTTGTTAAGCTACTGCTTTTCTTAATCTCAGTGGAGATATTTTCTGATAAACGGCTACCTACGCAGCATGTTCATGTCGTTCCTAAATGAGCTTTTATCTCTCTCCCCCTCACCACAAATCAGATTCTTCTGAGGAGTTCCCAGTACATTATCCTTTCCCCTGTGTAATTACCTTAACAAGCTCCAGCTGTTTTTATTCTCAGAAGGTTTACTCCCTGATATACAGCTGCCTACCCCTTCGTAAGTGCAGGTCCTAAATGAGCTTTTCTCTTTGTTCCCTCACCATAATCCAGATTCTTTTGGGGAGTTACCAGTACAGTAACCATACCAGGAAGTACTTAATTTATTAAGCTACTGCTTTTCTTAATCTCAGTGGAGATATTTACTGATAAACATCAACCTACGCAGCATGTTCATGTCGTTCCTAAATGAGCTTTTATCTCTCTCCCCTCACCACAAATCAGATTCTTCTGAGGAGTTCCCAGTACATTATCCTTTCCCCTGTGTAATTACCTTAACAAGCTCCAGCTGTTTTTATTTTCAGAAGGTTTACTCCCTGATATACAGCTGCCTACCCCTTTCGTAAGTGCAGGTCCTAAATGAGCTTTTTTCTCTGTTCCCTCACCACAGTCCAGATTCTTTTGGGGAGTTACCAGTACAGTAACCGTACCAGGAAGTACTTAATTTATTTAGCTACTGCTTTTCTTAATCTCAGTGGAGATATTTACTGATAAACAGCTACCTACGCAGCATGTTCATGTCGTTCCTAAATGAGCTTTTATCTCTCTCCCCTCACCACAAATCAATTTTTCTGAGGAGTTCCTAGTACATTATCCTTTCCCCTGTGTAATTACCTTAACAAGCTCCAGCTGTTTTTATTCTCAGAAGGTTTACTCCCTGATATACAGCTGCCTACCACCTTCGTAAGTGCAGGTCCTAAATGAGCTTTTTTCTCTGTTCCCTCACCACAATCCAGATTCTTTTGTGGAGTTACCAGTACAGTAAACATACCAGGAAGTACTTAATTTATTAAGCTACTGCTTTTCTTAATCTCAGTGGAGATATTTACTGATAAACAGCTACCTACGCAGCATGTTCATGTCGTTCCTAAATGAGCTTTTATCTCTCTCCCCTCACCACAAATCAGATTCTTCGGAGGAGTTCCCAGTACATTATCCTTTCCCCTGTGTAATTATCTTAACAAGCTCCAGCTGTTTTTATTCTCCGAAAGTTTACTGCCTGATATACAGCTGCCTAGCCCCTTCGTAAGTGCAGGTACTAAATGAGGTTTTTTCTCTGTTCCCTCACCACAATCCAGATTCTTTTGGGGAGTTACCAGTACAGTAAACATACCAGGAAGTACTTAATTTATTAAGCTACTGCTTTTCTTAATCTCAGTGGAGATATTTACTGATAAACGGCTACCTACGCAGCATGTTCATGTCGTTCCTAAATGAGCTTTTATCTCTCTCCACTCACCACAAATCAGATTCTTCTGAGGAGTTCCCAGTACATTATCCTTTTCCCTGTGTAATTACCTTAACAAGCTACAGCTGTTTTTATTCTCAGAAGGATTACTCCCTGATACACAGCTGCCTACCCCCTTCGTAAGTGCAGGTCCTAAATGAGCTTTTCTCTTTGTTCCCTCACCACAATCCAGATTCTTTTGGGGAGTTACCAGTACAGTAACCATACCAGGAAGTACTTAATTTATTAAGCTACTGCTTTTCTTAATCTCAGTGGAGATATTTACTGATAAACAGCTACCTACGCAGCATGTTCATGTCGTTTCTAAATGAGCTTTTATCTCTCTCCCCTCACCACAAATCAGATTCTTCTGAGGAGTTCCCAGTACATTATCCTTTCCCCTGTGTAATTACCTTAACAAGCTCCAGCTGCTTTTATTCTCAGAAGGTTTACTCCCTGATATACAGCTGCCTACCCCCTTCGTAAGTGCAGGTCCTAAATGAGCTTTTTTCTCTGTTCCCTCACCACAATCCAGATTCTTTTGGGGAGTTACCAGTACAGTAACCATACCAGGAAGTACTTCATTTATTAAGCTACTGCTTTTCTTAATCTCAGTGGAGATATTTACTGATAAACAGCTACCTACGCAGCATGTTCATGTCGTTCCTAAATGAGCTGTTATCTCTCTCCCCTCACCACAAATCAGATTCTTCTGAGGAGTTCCCAGTACATTATCTTTTCCCCTGTGTAATTACCTGAACAAGCTCCAGCTGTTTGTATTCTCAGAAGGTTTACTCCCTGATATACAGATGCCTACCCCCTTCGTATGTGCAGGTCCTAAATGAGCTTTTTTCTCTGTTCCGTCAACACAATCCATATTCTTTTGGGGAGTTACCAGTACAGTATCCATACCAGGAAGTACTTAATTTAATAAGCTACTGCTTTTCTTAATCTCAGTGGAGATATTTACGGATAAACAGCTACGTATGCAGCATGTTCATGTCGTTCCTAAATGAGCTTTTATCTCTCTCACCTCACCACAAATGAGATTCTTCTGAGGAGTTCCCAGTACATTATCCTTTCCCCTGTGTAATTACCTTAAAAAGCTCCAGCTGTTTTTATTCTCAGAAGGTTTACTCCCTGATATACAGCTGCCTAGCCCCTTCGTAAGTGCAGGTCCTAAATGAGATTTTTTCTCTGTTCCCTCACCACAATCCGATTCTTTTGGGGAGTCACCATTACAGTAACCATACCAGGAAGTACTTAATTTATTAAGCTACTGCTTTTCTTAATCTCAGTGGAGATATTTACTTATAAACAGCTACCTACGCAGCATGATCATGTCGTTCCTAAATGAGCTCTTATCTCTCTCCCCTCACCATAAATCAGATTCTTCTGAGGAGTTCCCAGTACATTATCCTTTCCCCTGTGTAATTACCTTAACAAGCTCCAGCTGTTTTTATTCTCAGAAGGTTTACTCCCTGATATACAGCTGCCTACCCCCTTCGTAAGTGCAGGTCCTAAATGAGATTTTTTCTCTGTTCCCTCACCACAATCCAGATTCTTTTGGGGAGTTACCAGTACAGTAAACATACCAGGAAGTACTTAATTTATTAAGCTACTGCTTTTCTTAATCTCAGTGGAGATATTTACTGATAAACGGCTACCTACGCAGCATGTTCATGTCGTTCCTAAATGAGCTTTTATCTCTCTCCCCCCTCACCACAAATCAGATTCTTCTGAGGAGTTCCCAGTACATTATCCTTTCCCCTGTGTAATTACCTTAACAAGCTACAGCTGTTTTTATTCTCAGAAGGTTTACTCCCTGATACACAGCTGCCTACCCCCTTCGTAAGTGCAGGTCCTAAATGAGCTTTTCTCTTTGTTCCCTCACCACAATCCAGATTCTTTTGGGGAGTTACCAGTACAGTAACCATACCACGAAGTACTTAATTTATTTAGCTACTGCTTTTCTTAATCTCAGTGGAGATATTTACTGATAAACAGCTACCTACGCAGCATGTTCATGTCGTTTCTAAATGAGCTTTTATCTCTCTCCCCTAAACACAAATCAGATTCTTCTGAGGAGTTCCCAGTACATTATCTTTTCCCCTGTGTAATTACCTTAACAAGCTCCAGCTGTTTGTATTCTCAGAAGGTTTACTCCCTGATATACAGCTGCCTACCCCCTTCGTATGTGCAGGTCCTAAATGAGCTTTTTTCTCTGTTCCGTCAACACAATCCATATTCTTTTGGGGAGTTACCAGTACAGTATCCATACCAGGAAGTACTTAATTTAATAAGCTACTGCTTTTCTTAATCTCAGTGGAGATATTTACGGATAAACAGCTACGTATGCAGCATGTTCATGTCGTACCTAAATGAGCTTTTATCTCTCTCCCCTCACCACAAATCAGATTCTTCTGAGGAGTTCCCAGTACATTATCCTTTCTCCTGTGTAATTACCTTAACAAGCTCCAGGTGTTTTTATTTTCCTAAGGTTTATTCCCTGATATACAGCTGCCTACCCCCTTCGTAAGTGCAGGTCGTAAATGAGCTTTTTTCTCTGTTCCCTCACCACAATCCAGATTCTTTTGGGGAGTTAACAGTACAGTAACCATATCAGGAAGTACTAAATTTATTAAGCTACTGCTTTTCTTAATCTCAGGGGAGATATTTACTGAGAAACAGCTATGTTCGTACCATGTTCATGTCGTTCCTAAATGAGCTTTTATCTCTCTCCACTCACCACAAATCAGATTCTTCTGAGGCGTTCCCAGTACATTATCCTTTCCCCTGTGTAATTACCTTAACAAGTTCCAGCTGTTTTTATTCTCAGAAGGTTTACTCTCTGATATACAGATGCCTACCCCCTTCGTAAATGCAGGTCCTAAATGAGCTTTTTTCTCTATTCCCTCACCAAAATCCATATTCTTTTGGGGAATTACCAGTACAGTAACCATACCAGGAAGTACTTAATTTATTAAGCTACTGCTTTTCTTAATCTCACTGGAGATATTTACTGATAAACAGCTACATACGCAGCATGTCCATGTCGTTCCTAAATGAGCTTTTATCTCTCTCCCCTCACCACAAATCAGATTCTTCTGAGGAGTTCCCAGTACATTATCCTTTCCCCTGTGTAATTACCTTAACAAGCTCCAGCTGTTTTTATTCTCAGAAGGTTTACTCCCTGATATACAGCTGCCTACCCCCTTCGTAAGTGCAGGTCCTAAATGAGGGTTTTCTCTCTGTTCCCTCACCACAATCCAGATTCTTTTGGGGAGTTACCAGTACAGTAACCATACCAGGAAGTACGTAATTTATTAAGCTACTGCTTTTCTTAATCTCAGTGGAGATATTTTCTGATAAACGGCTACCTACGCAGCATGTTCATGTCGTTCCTAAATGAGCTTTTATCTCTCTCGCCTCACCACAAATCAGATTCTTCTGAGGAGTTCCCAGTACATTATCCTTTCCCCTGTGTAATTACCTTAACAAGCTCCAGCTGTTTTTATTCTCAGAAGGTTTACTCCCTGATATACAGCTGCCTACCCCCTTCGTAAGTGCAGGTCCTAAATGAGCTTTTTTCTCTGTTCCCTCACCACAATCCAGATTCTTTTGGGGAGTTACCAGTACAGTAACCATACCAGGAAGTACTTAATTTATTAAGCTACTGCTTTTCTTAATCTCAGTGGAGATATTTACTCAAAACAGATACCTACGCAGCATGTTCATGTCGTTCCTAAATGAGCTTTTATCTCTCTCCCGTCACCACAAATCAGATTCTTCGGAGGAGTTCCCAGTACATTATCCTTTCCGCTGTGTAATTACCTTAACAAGCTCCAGCTGTTTTTATTCTCAGAAGGTTTACTCCCTGATATACAGCTGCCTACCCCCTTCGTAAGTGCAGGTCCTAAATGAGCTTTTCTCTTTGTTCCCTCACCACAATCCAGATTCTTTTGGGGAGTTACCAGTACAGTAACCATACCAGGAAGTACTTAATTTATTAAGCTACTGCTTTTCTTAATCTCAGTGGAGATATTTACTGATAAACAGCAACCTACGCAGCATGTTCATGTCGTTCCTAAATGAGCTTTTATCTCTCTCCCCTCACCACAAATCAGATTCTTCTGAGGAGTTCCCAGTACATTATCCGTTCCCCTGTGTAATTACCTTAACAAGCTCCAGCTGTTTTTATTCTCAGAAGGTTTACTCCCTGATATACAGCTGCCTACCCCTTTCCTAAGTGCAGGTCCTAAATGAGCTTTTTTCTCTGTTCCCTCACCACAATCCAGATTCTTTTGGGGAGTTACCAGTACAGTAAACATACCAGGAAGTACTTAATTTATTAAGCTACTGCTTTTCTTAATCTCAGTGGAGATATTTACTGATAAACAGCTACCTACGCAGCATGTTCATGTCGTTCCTAAATGAGCTTTTATCTCTCTCCCCTCACCACAAATCAGATTCTTCCGAGGAGTTCCCAGTACATTATCCTTTCCCCTGTGTAATTATCTTAACAAGCTCCAGCTGTTTTTATTCTCCGAATGTTTACTCCCTGATATACAGCTGCCTACTCCCTTCGTAAGTGCAGGTCCTAAATGAGATTTTTTCTCTGTTCCCTCACCACAATCCGATTCTTTGGGGAGTCACCATTACAGTAACCATACCAGGAAGTACTTAATTTATTAAGCTACTGCTTTTCTTAATCTCAGTGGAGATATTTACTGATAAACAGCTACCTACGCAGCATGTTCATGTCGTTCCTAAATGAGCTCTTATCTCTCTCCCCTCACCATAAATCAGATTCTTCTGAGGATTTCCCAGTACATTATCCTTTCCCCTGTGTAATTACCTTAACAAGCTCCAGCTGTTTTTATTCTCAGAAGGTTTACTCCCTGATATACAGCTGCCTACCCCCTTCGTAAGTGCAGGTCCTAAATGAGGGTTTTTCTCTGTTCCCTCACCACCATCCAGATTCTTTTGAGGAGTTACCAGTACAGTAACCATACCAGGAATTACTTAATTTATTAAGCTACTGCTTTTCTTAATCTCAGTGGAGATATTTACTGATAAACAGCTACTTACGCAGCATGTTCATGTCGTTCCTAAATGAGCTTTTATCTCTCTCCCCTCACCACAAATCAGATTCTTCTGAGGAGTTCCCAGTACATTATCCTTTCCCCTGTGTAATTACCTTAACAAGCTCCAGCTGTTTTTATTCTCAGAAGGTTTACTCCCTGATATACAGCTGCCTACCCCCCTTCGTAAGTGCAGGTCCTATATGAGCTTTTTTTCTCTGTTCCCTCACCACAATCCAGATTCTTTTGGGGAGTTACCAGTAGAGTAACCATACCAGGAAGTACTTAATTTATTAAGCTACTTCTTTTCTTAATCTCAGTGGAGATATTTACTGATAAACAGCTACCTACGCAGCATGTTCATGTCGTCCACAATGAGCTTTTATCTCTCTCCCCCTCACCACAAATCAGATTCTTCTGAGGAGTTCCAGTACATTATCCTTTCCCCTTTGTAATTACCTTCACAAGCTCCAGCTGTTTTTATTATCAGAAGTTTTACTCCCTGATATACAGCTGCCTACCCCCTTCGTAAGTGCAGGTCCTAAATGAGGTTTTTTCTCTGTTCCCTCACCACAATCCAGATTCTTTTGGGGAGTTACCAGTACAGTAACCATACCAGGAAGTACTTAATTTATTAAGCTACAGCTTTTCTTAATCTCAGTGGAGATATTTACTGATAAACAGCTACCTACGCAGCATGTTCATGTCGTTCCTAAATGAGCTTTTATCTCTCTTCCCTCACCACAAATCAGATTCTTCTGAGGAGTTCCCAGTACACTTATCCTTTCCCCTGTGTAATTACCTTAACAAGCTCCAGCTGTTTTTTATTCTCAGAAGGTTTACTCCCTGATATACTGCTGCCTACCGCCTTCGTAAGTGCAGGTCCTAAATGAGCTTTTTTCTCTGTTCCATCACCACAATCCAGATTCTTTCGGGGAGTTACCATTACAGTAACCATACAGGAAGTACTTAATTTATTAAGCTACTGCTTTTCTTAATCTCAGTGGAGATATTTACTGACAAACAGCTACCTACGCAGCATGTTCATGTCGTTCCTAAATGAGCTTTTATCTCTCTCCCCTCACCACAAATCAGATTCTTCTGAGGAGTTCCCAGTACATTATCCTTTCCCCCTGTGTAATTACCTTAACAAGCTCCAGCTGTTTTTATTCTCAGAAGGTTTACTCCCTGATATACAGCTGCCTACTCCCTTCGTAAGTGCAGGGCCTAAATGAGCTTTTTTCTCTGTTCCCTCACCACAGTCCAGATTCTTTTGGGGAGTTACCAGTACAGTAACCATACCAGGAAGTACTTCATTTATTAAACTACTGCTTTTCTTAATCTCAGTGGAGATATTTACTGATAAACAGCTACGTATGCAGCATGTTCATGTCGTTCCTAAATGAGCTTTTATCTCTCTCCCCTGATTACAAATCAGATTCTTCTGAGGAGTTCCCAGTACATTTTCCTTTCTCCTGTGTAATTACCTTAACAAGCTCCAGGTGTTTTTATTTTCCGAAGGTTTATTCCCTGATATACAGCTGCCTACCCCCTTCGTAAGTGCAGGTCCTAAATGAGCTTTTTTCTCTGTTCCCTCACCACAATCCAGATTCTTTTGGGGATTTTCCAGTACAGTAACCATACCAGGAAGTACTTAATTTATTAAGCTACTACTTTTCTTATCTCAGTGGAGATATTTACTGATAAACAGCTACCTACACAGCATGTTCATGTCGTTCCTAAATGAGCTTTTATCTCTCTCCCCTCACCACAAATCAGATTTTTCTGAGGAGTTCCCAGTACATTACCCTTTCCCCTGTGTAATTACCTTAACAAGCTCCAGCTGTTTTTATTCTCAGAAGGTTTACTCCCTGATATACAGCTGCCTACCCCCTTCGTAAGTGCAGGTCCTAAATGAGCTTTTTTCTCGGTTCCCTCACCACAATCCAGATTCTTTTGGGGAGTTAGCAGTACAGTAACCATACCAGGAAGTACTAAATTTATTAAGCTACTGCTTTTCTTAATCTCAGTGGAGATATTTACTGATAAACAGCTACCTACGCAGCATGTTCATGTCGTTCCTAAATGAGCTCTTATCTCTCTCCCATCACCACAAACCAGATTCTTCCATGGAGTTCCCAGTACATTATCCTTTCCCCTGTGTAATTACCTTAACAAGCTCCAGCTGTTTTTATTCTCAGAAGGTTTACTCCCTGATATACAGCTGCCTACCCCCTTCGTAAGTGCAGGTCCTAAATGAGGTTTTTTCTCTGTTCCCTCACCACAATCCAGATTATTTTGGGGAGTTACCAGTACAGTAACCATACCAGGAAGTACTTAATTCATTAAGCTACTGCTTTTCTTAATCTCAGTGGAGATATTTACTGATAAACAGCTACCTACGCAGCATGTTCATATCGTCCACAATGAGCTTTTATCTCTCTCCCCTCACCACAAATCAGATTCTTCTGAGGAGTTCCCAGTACATTGTCCTTTCCCCTGGTGTAATTACCTTCACAAGCTCCAGATGTTTTTATTATCAGAAGGTTTACTCCCTGATATACAGCTGCCTACCCCCTTCGTAAGTGCAGGTCCTAAATGAGCTTTTTCTCTGTTCCCTCACCCACAATCCAGATTCTTTTGGGGAGTTACCAGTACAGTAACCATACCAGGAAGTACTTAATTTATTAAGCTACTGCTTTTCTTAATCTCAGTGGAGATATTTACTGATAAACAGCCACCTACGCAGCATGTTCATGTCGTTCCTAAATGAGCTTTTATCTCTCTCCCCTCACCACAAATCAGATTCTTCTGAGGAGTTCCCAGTACATTATCCTTTCCCCTGTGTAATTACCTTAACAAGCTCCAGCTCTTTTTATTCTCAGAAGGTTTACTCCCTGATTATACAGCTGCCTACCCCCTTTGTAAGTGCAGGTCCTAAATGAGCTTTTTTCTCTGTTCCCTCACCACAATCCAGATCTATTGGGAAGTTACCAGTACAGTAACCATACCAGGAAGTACTTAATTTATTAAGCTACTGCTTTTCTTAATCTCAGTGGAGATATTTACTGATAAACAGCCACCTACGCAGCATGTTCATGTCGTTCCTAAATGAGCTGTTATCTCTCTCCCCTCACCACAAATCAGATTCTTCTGAGGAGTTCCCAGTACATTATCCTTTCCCCTGTGTAATTACGTTAACAAGCTCCAGCTGTTTGTATTCTCAGAAGGTTTACTCCCTGATATACAGCTGCCTACCCCCCTTCGTAAGTGCAGGTCCTAAATGAGCTTTTTTCTCTGTTCCGTCACCACAATCCAGATTCTATTGGGAGTTACCAGTACAGTATCCATACCAGGAAGTACTTAATTTATTAAGCTACTGCTTTTCTTAATCTCAGTGGAGATATTTACGGATAAACAGCTTCGTATGCAGCATGTTCATGTCGTTCCTAAATGAGCTTTTATCTCTCTCCCCCTCACCACAAATCAGATTCTTCTGAGGAGTTCCCAGTACATTATCCTTTCCCCTGTGTAATTACCTTAACAAGCTCCAGCTGTTTTTATTCTCAGAAGGTTTACTCCCTGATATACAGCTGCCTACCCCCTTCGTAAGTGCAGGTCCTAAATGAGCTTTTTTCTCTGTTCCCTCACCACAATCCAGATTCTTTTTGGGGAGTTACCAGTACAGTAACCATACCAGAAAGTACTTAATTTATTAAGCTACTGCTTTTCTTAATCTCAGTGGAGATATTTACTGATAAACAGCTAAGTACGCAGCATGTTCATGGTCGTTCCTAAATGAGCTTTTATCTCTCTCCCCTGAGTACAAATCAGATTCTTCTGAGGAGTTCTCAGTAAATTTTCCTTTCTCCTGTGTAAATACCTTAACAAGCTCCAGGTGTTTTTTTATTTTCCGAAGGTTTATTCCCTGATATACAGCTGCCTACCCCCTTCGTAAGTGCAGGTCCTAAATGAGCTTTTTTCTCTGTTCCCTCACCACAATCCAGATTCTTTTGGGGAGTTACCAGTACAGTAACCATACCATGAAGTACTAAATTTATTAAGCTACTGCTTTTCTTAATCTCAGGGGAGATATTTACTGAGAAACATCTATGTTTGTACCATGTTCATGTCGTACCTAAATGAGCTTTTATCTCTCTCCCCTCACCACAAATCAGATTCTTCTGAGGAGTTCCCAGTACATTATCCTTTCCCCTGTGTAATTACCTTAACAAGCTCCAGCTGTTTTTTATTCTCAGAAGGTTTACTCCCCTGATATACAGCTGCCTACCCCCTTCGTAAGTGCAGGTCCTAAATGAGCTTTTTTCTCTGTTCCCTCACCACAATCCAGATTGTTTTGGGGAGTTACCAGTACAGTAACGATACCAGGAAGTACTTAAATCATTTAGCTACTGATTTTCTTATTCTCAGTGGAGATATTTAGTGATAAACAGCTACCTACGCAGCATGTTCATGTCGTTCTTAAATGAGCTTTTATCTTTCTCCGCTCACCACAAATCAGATTCTTCTGAGGAGTTCCCAGTACATTATCCTTTCCCCTGCTGTAATTACCTTAACAAGCTCCAGCTGTTTTTATTCTCAGAAGGTTTACTCCCTGATATACAGCTGCCTACCCCCTTCGTAAGTGCAGTCCTAAATGAGCTTTTTTCTGTGTTCCCTCACCACAATCCAGATTCTTTTGGGGAGTTACCAGTACAGTAACCATACCAGGAAGTACTTAATTTATTAAGCTACTGCTTTTCTTAATCTCAGTGGAGATATTTACTGATAAACAGCTACCTACGCAGCATGTTCATGTCGTTCCTAAATGAGCTTTTATCTCTCTCCCCTCACCACAAATCAGATTCTTCTGAGGAGGTCCCAGTACATTTTCCTTTCCCCTGTGTAATTAACTTAACAAGCTCCAGCTGTTTTTATTCTCAGAAGGTTTACTCCCTGATATACAGCTGCATACCCCCTTCGTAAGTGCAGGTCCTAAATGAGCTTTTTTCTCTGTTCCCTCACCACAATCCAGATTCTTTTGGGGAGTTACCAGTACAGTAAACATACCAGGAAGTACTTAATTTATTAAGCTACTGCTTTTCTTAATCTCAGTGGAGATATTTACTGATAAACAGCTACCTACGCAGCATGTTCATGTCGTTCCTAAATGAGCTTTTATCTCTCTCCCCTCACCACAAATCAGATTCTTCTGAGGAGTTCCAGTACATTACCCTTTCCGCTGTGTAATTACGTTAACAAGCTCCAGCTGTTTTTATTCTCAGAAGGTTTACTCCCTGGTATACAGCTGCCTACCCCCTTCGTAAGTGCAGGTCCTAAATGAGCTTTTTTCTCTGTTCCCTCACCACAATCCAGATGCTTTTGGGAGTTACCAGTACAGTAACCATACCAGGAAGTACTTAATTTATTAAGCTACTGCTTTTCTTAATCTCAGTGGAGATATTTACTGATAAACATCTACCTACGCCAGGATGTTCATGTCGTTCCTAAATGAGCTTTTATCTCTCTCCCCTCACCACAAATCAGATTCTTCAGAGGAGTTCCCAGTACATTATCCTTTCCCCTGTGTAATTTCCTTAACAAGCTCCAGCTGTTTTTATTCTCAGAATGTTTACTCCCTGATATACAGCTGCTTACCCCCTTCGTACGTGCAGGTACTAAATGAGCTCTTTTTTCTGTTCCCTCACCACAATCCAGATTCTTTTGGGGAGTTACCAGTACAGTAACCATACAGGAAGTACTTAATTTATTAAGCTACTGCTTTTCTTAATCTCAGTGGAGATATTTACTGATAAACAGGTACCATACGCGGCATGTTCATGTCGTTCCTAAATGAGCTTTTATCTCTCTCCCCTCACCACAAATCAGATCGTTCTGAGGAGTTCCCAGTACACTATCCTTTCCCCCCTGTGTAATTACCTTAACAAGCTCCAGCTGTTTTTATTCTCAGAAGGTTTACTCCCTGATATACAGCTGCCTACCCCCTTCGTAAGTGCAGGTCCTAAATGAGCTTTATTCTCTGTTCCCTCACCACAATCCAGATTCTTTTGGGGAGTTACCAGTACAGTAACCATACCAGGAAGTACTTAATTTATTAAGCTACTGCTTTTCTTAATATCAGTGGAGATATTTACTGATAAACAGCTACCTACGCAGTATGTTCATGTCGTTCCTAAATGAGCTTTTATCTCTCTCCCCTCACCACAAATCAGATTCTTCTGAGGAGTTCCCAGTACATTATCCTTTCCCCTGTGTAATTACCTCAACAAGCTCCAGCTGTTTTTATTCTCAGAAGGTTTACTCCCTGATATACAGCTGCCTACCCCCTTCGTAAGTGCAGGTCCTAAATGAGCTTTTTTTCTCTGTTCCCTCACCAAAATCCAGATTCATTTGGGGAGTTACCAGTACAGTAACCATACCAGGAAGTACTTAATTTATTAAGCTACTGCTTTTCTTAATCTCAGTGGAGATATTTACTGATAAACAGCTACCTACGCAGCATGTTCATGTCGTTCCTAAATGAGCTTTTATCTCTCTCCCCCCCACCACAAATCAGATTCTTCTGAGAGTTCCCAGTACATTATCCTTTCCCCTGTGTAATTACCTTAACAAGCTCCAGCTGTTTTTATTCTCAGAAGGTTTACTCCCTGATATACAGCTGCCTACCACCTTCGTAAGTGCAGGTCCTAAATTAGCTTTTTTCTCAGTTCCCTCACCACAATCCAGATTCTTTTGGGGAGTTACCAGTACAGTCACCATACCAGGAAGTACTTAATTTATTAAGCTACTGTTTTTCTTAAAACTCATTGGAGATATTTACTGATAAACAGCTACGTACGCAGCATGTTCATGTCGTTCCTAAATGAGCTTTTATCTCTCTCCCCTCACCACAAATCAGATTCTTCTGAGGAGTTCCCAGTACATTATCCTTTCCCCTTTGTAATTACCTTAACAAGCTCCAGCTGTTTTTATTCTCAGAAGGTTTACTCCCTGATATACAGCTGCCTTCCCCCTTTGTAAGTGCAGGTCATAAATGAGCTTATTTCTCCTTTCCCTCACCACAATCCAGATTCTTTTGGGGAGTTACCAGTACATTAACCATACCAGGAAGTACTTAATTTATTAAGCTATTGCTTTTCTTAATCTCAGTGGAGATATTTACTGATAAACAGCTACATACGCAGCATGTTCATGTCGTTCCTAAATGAGCTGTTATCTCTCTCCTCCCCTCACCACAAATCAGATTCTTCTGAGGAGTTCCGGTACATTATCCTTTCCCCTGTGTAATTACCTTAACAAGCTCCAGCTTTTTTATTCTCCGAAGGTTTACTCCCTGATATACAGCTGCTTACCCCCCTTCGTAAGTGCAGGTCCTAAATGAGCTTTTTTGTCTGTTCCCTCACCACAATCCATATTCTTTTGGGGAGTTACCAGTACAGTAACCGTACCAGAAGTACTTAATTTATTAAGCTACTGCTTTTCTTAATCTCAGTGGAGATATTTAACTGATAAACAGCTACCTACGCAGCATGTTCATGTCGTTCCTAAATGAGCTTTTATCTCTCTCCCCTCACCACAAATCAGATTCTTCTGAGGAGTTCCCGGTACATTATCCTTTCCCCTGTGTAATTACCTTAACATGCTCCAGCTGTTTTTATTCTCAGAAGGTTTACTCCCTGATATACAGCTGCCTACCCCTTTCGTAAGTGCAGGTCTTAAATGAGCTTTTTTCTCTGTTCCCTCACCACAATCCAGGTTCTTTTGGGGAGTTACCAGAACAGTAACCATACCAGGAGGTACTTAATTTATTAAGCTACTGCTTTTCTTAATCTCATTGGAGATATTTACTGATAAACAGCTACCTACAAATCATGTTCATGTCGTTCTTAAATGAGCTTTTATCTCTCTCCCCTCACCACAAATCAGATTCTTCTGAGGAGTTCCCGGTACATTATCCTTTCCTCTGTGTAATTACCTTAACAAGCTCCAGCTGTATTTATTCTCAGAAGGTTTACTCCCTGATATACAGCTGCCTACCCCCTTCGTAAGTGCAGGTCGTAAATGAGATTTTTCTCTGTTGCCTCACCACAATCCAGGTTCTTTTGGGGAGTTACCAGAATAGTAACCATACCAGGAGGTACTTAATTTATTAAGCTACTGCTTTTCTTAATCTCATTGGAGATATTTACTGATAAACAGCTACCTACGCAGCATGTTCATGTCGTTCTTAAATGAGCTTTTATCTCTCTCCCCTCACCCACAAATCAGATTCTTCTGAGGAGTTCCCGGTACATTATCCTTTCCTCTGTGTAATTACCTTAACAAGCACCAGCTGTATTTATTCTCAGAAGGTTTACTCCCTGATATACAGCTGCCTACCCCCTTCGTAAGTGCAGGTCCTAAATGAGCTTTTTTCTCTGTTCCTTCACCACAATCCAGATTCTTTTGGGGAGTTACCAGTACAGTAACCATACCAGGAAGTACTTAATTTATTAAGCTACTGCTTTTCTTAATCTCAGTTGAGATATTTACTGATAAACAGCTACCTACTCAGCATGTTCATGTCGTTCCTAAAAGAGCTTTTATCTCTCTCCCCTCACCACAAATCAGATTCTTCTGAGGAGTTCCCAGTACATTATCCTTTCCCCTGTGTAATTACCTTAACAAGCTCCAGCTGATTTTATTCTCAGAAGGTTTACTCCCTGATTTACTACTGCCTACCCCCTTCGTAAGTGCAGGTCCTAAAAGAGCTTTTTTTCTCTTTTCCCTCACCACAATCCAGATTCTTTTGGGGAGTTACCAGTACAGTAACCATACCAGGAAGTACTTAATTTATTAAGCTACTGCTTTTCTTAATCTCAGTGGAGATATTTACTGATAAACAGCTACCTACGCAGCATGTTCATGTCGTTCCTAAATGAGCTTTTATCTCTCTCCCCCTCACCACAAATCAGATTCTTCTGAGGAGTTCC